>NC_091177.1:3620700-3628200 GCF_040958095.1 Procambarus clarkii
CACACCGTGACCCCCTCCACACCGTGACAGATATCCAGGTACACGAACTCTCATGATAACAAGACTGTGACCACCAGGATATAAGATGAGATAACTGCTTGTATCTTGTACAGGCTGGTTACAGGGGAGAGACCTGGGGGGGGGGAGGGACGGGGAGAGAAAGGCGGAGAGGAAGAGAGAGAGAGAGAGAGAGAGAGAGAGTAAGAGAGAAAGAGAGAAGAGAGGGAGAGACATATAGAGGTCTCTGAAGGTTTCCTGCGATACATTACAAGTCTCTTTTATGGTTTCAGATGATTAATTTTTTTCAACCATAATCAGTTTGTGTGTGTGTGTGTGTGTGTGTGTGTGTGTGTGTGTGTGTGTGTGTGTGTGTGTGTGTGTGTGCCCTTTGGTTTGTCTCCTGTGTCTGTTTGTATATATCCCATTCTATTATATATCCGAACAGATTTAGTTTCATGAAGTGTTCCATTTAGTTTGAATATACATTTACAATCAAGTAGAGAAATACCCCACACTCACTCCTCACCCTCCCCCAAGTACCCGCAATCACCCCCCCACCCTCCGTCAAGTACCCACAATCACCCCCACCCTCCCACAAGTACCCACAATCACCCCCACCCTCCCACAAGTACCCACAATCACCCCCACCCTCCCACAAGTACCCACAATCACCCCCACCCTCCCACAAGTACCCACAATCACTCTACCTACTCCTTTTGTCCATTATTTAAAAGGCGGCAAATCATTACCTTAAGTGTACAGGAAGTGAAGTGGTGGGGATGGGGGGGGGAGGGGGGGGGAGGGGGGTAGATTAAATGGGGTCGTTAGTGTGGTGAGGTGACAGGATCAAGAGGGGGGGGGGTGATCGAGTGGGGGGGGTAGAGAGAGAGGGGGGGGGGAGATGAGATGAACGGAATGAACAGCAGCAGAGTCCAGCAACAGACTGAACAGTGAACGACCAATTGGACTGTTCAAGAGGCTGAACAGGCAAAAGATGACAGGGGAATTTGTATCACCCGAGATGTTGAAAGAGACGGCTCACACCCTCGCCACACCTCTGAGACACACACACACACACACACACACACACACACACACACACACACACACACTAACATCAGTCATACCGAGGCGTCTTTATGACCCCCTGTGGCGGCTCGAGTAAGATGTCCAGTGTGGTTTTAACAACTTCTGTCCTGTTAAATCTTGGTGGCAATGTTACTTGGTCTGTACCTGTGTGTTGTGTTATTGTCCCAGTGGTGCGTCGGGCATCTCTCCTGTGTGTTGTGTTATTGTCCCAGTGGTGCGTCGGGCATCTCTCCTGTGTGTTGTGTTATTGTCCCAGTGGTGCGTCGGGCATCTCTCTTGTGAGTGATACTTCCTCTCTTCTCCCGGGACCTGTGAGCCTGTTACCCATGCACGTGGGCTCCATGCACGTGGCCCCCATGCACGTGGGCCCCATGCACGTGGCCCCCATGTACGTGGCCCCCATGCACGTGGGCCCCATGCACGTGGCCCCCATGTACGTGGCCCCCATGCACGTGGGGCCCATGCACGTGGGCTCCATGCACGTGGCCCCATGCACGTGGGCTCCATGCACGTGGCCCCCATGCACGTGACGCCCATGCACGTGGGGCCCATGCACGTGGGGCCCATGCACGTGGCCCCCATGCACGTGGCCCCCATGCACGTAGGGTCTGCACGCTTGATGTTGTGCGGGTACACTACTGCTGCTCTTCTCTTGTCATCCTTCGTCCAAATCTGTGGTGTATAGTTTAGTAGATTCGTGCACCAGCTGCTGCAGCTGCTGCAGCTGGTGCTGCTGGTGGTGTTCCAGCTGCTGCAGCTGGTGCTGCTGGTGGTGTTCCAGCTGCTGCAGCTGGTGCGTGATGCTCGCTGCTCACCTCACTACCTCTAATTGTTCCAGACTCTGCACTAGAAGAGTCAATTTATAATTTAAAAAATGGGCGGGTCTACACCAGCTGTGTATAAGGAGGCGGTGATGAGGGCGACCTTAGAGAGGTCTCTCTCTCTCTCTCTCTCACTAACGAGTCTGGTCGTTAAGACGTTCCAAACGACCCATTAAAGTTGCTTAACAACCTGCATGACCACAATTTGTTCGACAAATATCCTGAACCTTTAGTCTAACGTGAGGTGGGGGGGGGGGGGCACACTGATCACTGTAGCACCGTACACACTACCACTCCACCCCTTCCAGCCCCCCCAGGGCCCCCCTACCACCCCCAGGGCCCCCCTACCACCCCCAGGGCCCCCCTACCACCCCCAGGGCCCCCCTACCACCCCCAGGGCCCCCCTACCACCCCCAGGGCCCCCCTACCACCCCCAGGGCCCCCCTACCACCCCCAGGGCCCCCCTACCACCCCCAGGGCCCCCCTACCACCCCCCCCAAGGCACCCCCCCCCACCACCGCCCCGAGAAATCACACCTGAATCATTAATGAACTAACCCAATAAAAATCAGCTTTTCCCTTCCCCCCCCCCTCTCCCCCTCCCCCCTCGTCCCCAACACCCTCACATTCTGCCTCAAAATAAAAATGTGTGAATTAAAAATTCATAAAAAGGAGTAACAATACTTTTTTTATTTACTCCATCTATCTTCTCCCCTCCTTCTCTCTCCCCTCCCTCTCCCTTCCCTCTTTTCGTCGTTTTCCACACCATTTATATATTAACATGAAACACAAACACACGACATTAATAATGCTAAAAATAGATGGTCACTGCAACAAGACGCCCCCCATTAGCAAGCAAGACAAAGACTCAACCTAAATTGCTGCACAGCCACATCAGGAGAAAAACAACAGTGAAGGAATAGGTAATGAAACTGAAGATAAGGGGGCAGACAGATTCACTGTTAACAACAAGTGTGGAGGAACTGAATAAGAAATTCCAGGAGGTCTTCACATTAGAGCATGGAAAAGTTCCAGAGAAAAGAGATTCATTGAGAAGGGCGAGGTCTCAGACTGGCTAGGCGTCACCAGTGGAGTCCCTCAGGGGTCAGTCCTTGGACCTATACTGTTTCTGGTATATGTAAATGATCTCCCAGATGGTATAGAATCATTCCTCACATTGTTTGTTGATGCAAAAATTATGAGGAGGATTAAGATGGGGGAAGATAGTATGAGGCTACAAGATGATCTAGACAGACTGAATGAATGGTCCAACAAATGGCTACTAAAGTTCAACCCGAGTCAATGTAAGGTAATGAAACTAGGCAGTGAAAACAGGATTGACCGAAACTGTCAATCAAACACAATTGATTGACAGTTAAGAGGCGGGACCAAAGAGCCAAAGCTCAACCCCCGCAAGCACAACTACGTGAGAACAACTAGGTGAGTACAGTCAACGGTGACTGGTCACTGTAACACCCCCCCCCCCCCACAGTCGACGATGGATGAATATATGCACGTTGCTATACACTGTGAGTGCTATATCAGGTTTTTTTCTGAAATGTATAACTGCATGACGTTATATAAAGAAAGTGGCCGTAGAGTACGCAGCACCGGCCTGGAGGCCCACCTCAAGCTCTCACGGATGTCCAGGAAGATTGACGGATACCCTCTAGTGGAGATTGAAGGCTCTGCTCTCTAGTGGAGAGTGAAGGCTCTGCTCTCTAGTGGAGAGTGAAGGCTCTGCTCTCTAGTGGAGAGTGAAGGCTCTGCTCTCTAGTGGAGAGTGAAGGCTCTGCTCTCTAGTGGAGAGTGAAGGCTCTGCTCTCTAGTGGAGAGTGAAGACTCTGCTCTCTAGTGGAGAGTGAAGGCTCTGCTCTCTAGTGGAGAGTGAAGACTCTGCTCTCTAGTGGAGAGTGAAGGCTCTGCTCTCTAGTGGAGAGTGAAGACTCTGCTCTCTAGTGGAGAGTGAAGGCTCTGCTCTCTAGTGGAGAGTGAAGACTCTGCTCTCTAGTGGAGAGTGAAGGCTCTGCTCTCTAGTGGAGAGTGAAGGCTCTGCTCTCTAGTGGAGAGTGAAGGCTCTGCTCTCTAGTGGAGAGTGAAGGCTCTGCTCTCTAGTGGAGAGTGAAGGCTCTGCTCTCTAGTGGAGAGTGAAGGCTCTGCTCTCTAGTGGAGAGTGAAGGCTCTGCTCTCTAGTGGAGAGTGAAGACTCTGCTCTCTAGTGGAGAGTGAAGGCTCTGCTCTCTAGTGGAGAGTGAAGGCTCTGCTCTCTAGTGGAGAGTGAAGGCTCTGCTCTCTAGTGGAGAGTGAAGGCTCTGCTCTCTAGTGGAGAGTGAAGACTCTGCTCTTTAGTGGAGAGTGAAGGCTCTGCTCTCTAGTGGAGAGTGAAGGCTCTGCTCTCTAGTGGAGAGTGAAGGCTCTGCTCTCTAGTGGAGAGTGAAGGCTCTGGTGTAGTGTGTGACGATAGAGCAAGATAGGAGGTGGGGAGGGGGAGGGGGGGCGTTGACCCCAACAATAACTACCTCACCCAACCATCGTTACCTGCCTGTTAAAATGGTGATTATAGTTGTTAGCCAAATATTTCCCTCCCCCCCCCCTCTATCTCTCCCCTCCTCACACACTCCTACTGTCTGTCTGTCTCCTGTCTGTCTGTCTGTCTGTCTGTCTGTCTGTCTGTCTGTCTGGTCTGTCTGTCTGTCTGTCTGTCTGTCTGTCTGTCTGTCTGTCTGTCTGTCTGTCTGTCTGTCTCTCTCTCTCTCTCTCTCTCTCTCTCTCTCTCTCTCTCTCTCTCTCTCTCTCTCTCTCTCTCTCTCTCTCTCTCTCTCTCTCTCTCTCTCTCTCTCCTCCCATGCGTCACACGGCGGTGCATGAGGAGGGGCAGTAAGGTAAAGAATGAGGGGAGACCTCCAGGAGGGGAGTGAGAGAGGGGAGAGAGAGGGGAGAGGTGAGTCAAGAGAAGAGTGAGAGACACGAGGAGACACTGAGACAAGGAACTAGTGGGGAGCCAGAGGGGGGGGAGGGGGAATAGGGGTTGGAGGGAGGGAGGGAGGGGGGGGTGAATTATGGCCTACATTACCCCTCCCCCTCCTCTCCCCTCTCTAGCCTCTCCCCTCCCACAACTGCTGTTCCACCTTACCTTTCCCGCCTGTCAATTTGTCTCCCATACTACCCTACCCCCCCCCCCTTCCACACACCTTGCCGGCGTCAACCGGTCAATTCATTAGCCACCTTCCCCCCTACCCCCCTCCCCTCCCCTCCACCTCCCCTCACCATTCTCGTTCGATTTCTTTCCCCTTTTTTCCTAGTAACGCTCCCCCCTCCCCCCCTCCCTCCCCCCCTCCCCTTGACCCAGGGAAGGGAAAATTAGTGTTTACTTTGCAGACTGCGTCATAATGGTGGTGTCTGGTGAGGGGGTGAAGGGGTGAGGAGGGGGGGGGGGGGTGTGAGGGGGTGTTGGAGGGGGGGGGGAAAGGAGCTGGTCACACCCCAATCGCCCCACAACACCCCTCCATCCACGTGCACCTGTATATTAACCTCCTGGTGTAAGGGGTGAGAGAGAGAGAGGGAGGAGGGGTTAGGTGAGAGAGAGACAGACAGACAGACAGACAGACAGACAGAAGGCTCCTGTACTTACCTAACAGTAACAACAAGAGAGTGAGGTTCAGCTCTCTAGGCCCCGTCAACTGGCCGCGTTGTTCCTGTTATGTTAAAGCTTAACTATTCTGACGTTCTTATTCTCTGTGGACTCTGGCCTCAGAGCTGAGGCTGGAGGTGGCTTCCACTACCTCCTTCCTCAGTGACCCCCCCGCGCTGACCACCCGTACACTGGGGGGGGGGGGATGGTTAGGGATGGAGGGCGCCAAAATGCTTGTTTAGTGTGAACGGGTTCTGGTAGTTGGTGTGATAGTTTTGACGAGAGTTTCAGGTTGTTGAGGACATTTGGATTGTTGTGGGTAGTTAGCTAACTGCTTGTTGAATCATAATCTCAGAATCTTTTAGACTCTTGGACGGAGTCTCTAAGACATTATATACACACACAGCCTAGAGATTGGCACGGTCAGAAACTGTTTCGTGTCTGGTACCCGTGACGACACGGACGACGACACACACACACACACACATACACACACATACACACACACACACACACACACACACACACACACACACACACACACACACACACACACACACACACACACACACACACACACACACACACACACACACACACACACACACACACACACACACACATAGGGATATGACATAGACGACAGTTGAGAGGCGGGACCAAAGAGCCAAAGCTCAACCCCCGCAAGCACAAATAGGTGAGTACAAATAGGTGAGTACACACACACACTGGGCGTGGGCGTAGCACCTAATCTAACTCCTGAGGCACATATAAACAGGATAACGACAGCAGCGTACTCTACACTGGCAAAAGTTTGAACATCATTCAGAAACCTAAGTAAGGAGGCATTTATGGCGCTTTACACTGCCTACGTGAGGCCAGTCTTAGAGTATGCCGCCCCATCATGGAGTCCCCACCTGAAGAACCACATAAGGAAACTGGAAGAGGTTCAGAAGTTTGCAACAAGACTCGTCCCAGCGTTACGAAAGATGAAGATGAAGAGCGCCTGAAGGAACTGAGCCTTACGACACTAGAAAAAGAAGGGAGAGGGGGGATATGACAGGAACGTATAAAATACTCAGTAGGATTGACAGAGTGGACATACACGAAATGTTCACACGTAATAGTAACAGAACGAGGGGACATGGGTGGAAGCTGGAAACTCAGATGAGTCACAGAGATGTTAGGAAGTTTTCCTTTAGCGTGAGAGGAGTGGGAAAATGGCAAGCACCTAAGGAACAGGTTGTGGAAGCAAACTCTGTTCATAATATTAAAACTAGATATGATAGGGAAATAGGACCGGAGTCATTGCTGTAAACAACCGATGGCTCGAAAGGCGGGATCCAAGAGTCAATGCTCGATCCTGCAGGCACAAATAGGTAAGTGCGCGCGCACACACACACACACACACACACACACACACACACACACACACACACACACACACACACACACACACACACACACACACACACACACACAGAAAATGACGAATCACAACAAAGTCAGAGCAGCTCCAGCAGACAAATGTTAATTAGAGCGGCCACAAGTCAGCACCAGCGGGGCACCAAGAGCCGCGGGAGCCACCAACAAAAAGCTGTGTGTGTGTGGAACAACAATAGACATAGAGAGGAGGGGTGAGGAGGCGAGGGGAGAAGGGGAGTGGGGTGAGGGGAGAGAGAAGGGAAAGAAAGAAGGGTGAGGGGAGATGAAGTAGCCGGAAGGTTCCCTCTTGTTGGTTTGATCTGTTAGCCACTGGGGAAGGGTGGGGAGGACGGGGGAGGCATAGGGAAAGGAAAGGTAGCTAGGTAAGGAAAGAAAGAGGAAAGTATAGGTCAGGGAGGAAGGGAGAGTGATGGAAGGGGGGGGAGGAAAGCTTGAGGGAGAGTATAGGGGAGAGACAATCACTCCATAATTACTGGATAATATTTCCTCTCATTAATAAGGACACTAAAGTGAG
>NC_091177.1:3633200-3698200 GCF_040958095.1 Procambarus clarkii
GCTTAGAAGTAATATAAATAAAAATTGTTCTTCGCTCGGGTTAATTGTTTCTCGATTGATTTGAAGACGATTGAAGGCTTCTGTGGCTTGTTTGTGGGTTTCTCCCAGCCATTTGGGAACAGCTTGTGCAGGTCACAGATCAGATTTTCCCTCTCTCTGACGCGTGTGTCTAGTTCCACTGGTTCTGTTTAGCGTTAATATCTTGTACGTTGTGAACATGGCTCCTCTCTTCCTTCCGACGTGTTGAGGCGGAGTTCCTTCAACTGTGTGCTGTATCTCCATGCTCAAACCTCCGGAACGATCACTGTCACATGCCTCAGGAGTTTGTGTAGTTGAGATTAATTCCTTGATTTGAATATGAGGCAAGCGCTGCATATTGGAGAGTGTGTGGTACATACGTTGTGTTCAGTGTTCTGGAGGATTCCTTGCCAACGGTTCTTATGGATATCATTGCCTTTATCAGTTTATGGTAAGTTACCTTGCTGTGGTTCCGGGGCTCGAGTTCCCTGCGGCCCGGTCTCTGACCAGACCTGGTTGGCATGGCATGTTCTACCCCCCTCCTCACACACCTGCATTACCCCCCCTCCTCACACACCTGCATTACCCCCCCTCCTCACACACCTGCATTACCCCCTCCCCATGGAGCGGGGGGGGGGGGGGGAGGAGGGTTTTGCTAGGGAGTAGAGTTAGAATATATGAACCTACTACAGGTCGTGTGAGTCAGCCCCCCCCCCCCCACACACACACACACACACACACACACCTGCCAGCCACACAGGCAGAGAGAGAGGGGGGGGGAAATAGTGATCATTGTGGCAAAGTGTTGTACCTTGATTGACTGACCGCTCGCGTGTTAACATTGTAGGGGGTAGCAGGTGAAGGGGTCAGGACGGGAACTCTCTCTGTCTCTCCCTGTCTCCAGTTCGAGAGAGAGACAGAGAGAGAGAGAGAGAGAGAGAGAGATTAAGGGTGGGGAGAGAGAGAGAGAGAGAGATTAAGGGTGGGGAGAGAGAGATAGAGAGAGATTAAGGGTGGGGAGAGAGAGAGAGAGAGAGAGAGATTAAGGGTAGGAGAGAGAGAGAGAGAGTAGAGGAAGAGAGGCAGGTGTGTGCAGGGGTCCATGGAGGCTAGGCAGGTGGACGGGGCCAGGCGGAGGCAACACAAGACTATCTGCCTGTGACATCCATATATCAGCAGGAGGGAGAAGGGGGGCGAGCTTCGTGTACAATGGCCACCTCCCCCCTTCCCCCTCCTGGCACGTGGGGGGTCCCATTTGTGACCCCTCTGTCGTGTGGTGGGGGGGGGAGGGTCTCTCTCTCTCTATCCCTCTCTCTCTGCTACACCTGACAGGATTTCAGCATAGATACTAAAAGAGTGTGCAGAAGCACTGTGCGTGCCACTGTCTCTGGTGTATAAGAGATCACAGGAGACCTTCCGGAAAGTTAGAAGACAGCTAATGTAGCCCGATACAGGAAGAGGTGAAAGGCAGGAGGGACTGAACTGCCTGAGGAGGTGCACAGGTACACAGGTACACAGGTGAGGAGGTCGACGTCCATCACCTGTGTTCCACGCAAGGGGATGAAGGTGGTGGGAAGAATGCACATTTGGAGAGACGGTCCATTTCGACTCTCCATCAACACGGGTTCAGGGACGGTACATGTCGCCTTTCGGCTTCGTTAGAATACGTTGACCAGGCGACGAACGCTAGGCAAGATAACCAAGGGTGGAGCAGACTGTATTTTCTTGGATTGTCAGAAAATCTTAGACACGACACTCCATAAAAGGCTGGGGCTAGATTCACGTAGCAGTTACGCAAGCACTTACGAACCTATATATCTTTTCTCAATGTTTGGCGGCTTTGTTTACAATTATTAGACAGTTAATGAGCTCCGAAAGCACCAGGAGGTTGTTTATAACAATAACAACAGTTGATTGGCAAATTTTCATGCTTGTAAACTGTTTAATAAATGTAACCAAAGCCGTCAAAGATTGAGGAAAGATGTACAGGTTCGTAAGTGCTTGCGTAACGGCTTCGTGAATCTGGCCCCTGGTGCACAAGTAGGAGCTGCAGACAGGAGCGACAGGTAAGGTGCTCTAGTGGACAAGACTGCACACAAGAGGCAGGAAACTGAGAGTTACTGTAAGAGAGAGATTCCAGAATGACGAGATGTCACCAGCGGAGTCCCACAGGGGTATGAACTACCAAGAGGGACTACGGAACCAAACCTCACGTAGCTGAAAGACAGAAAAGTTAGGCGGGGGAGACATGATCACCCCATGCAAGATTCTCCGAGGAATTGATAGCGTAGATAAAGACAGTTTATTTAACACAGGTGGGCACAAGTCCAAGCGGACACAGGTGGAAACTGAGTACCCAGATGAGCCACAGAGATGTTAGAAAGAACTTTGTCAGTGTCAGAGTAGTTAACAGATGGAATGCACTAGGCAGTGATGTGGTGGAGGCTGACTCCATACACAGTTTTAAATGTAAATATGATAGAGCCCAGTAGGCTCAGGAACCAGTACACCAGTTGATTGACGGTTGAGAGGCGGGACCAAAGAGTTGGAACTCAACCCCCGCATGCATAAGTTGGTGAGAAGACAGGTGGATGAATGCCAGGTGTTGAGGACGGCAGGTGTGTGGAGGCAGGTGTACACGTTCACCAGTTGTGTGAAGACACAACCATTGGGGATATCCTCGCTAGCTAAGTCCTGTGTTGCCTTCGTAATGTTGTAAGTCATACGGATATCGAGCTGTTGAGGCGTGCCGCGTGCGTGTGCGTGCGTGCGTGTTGCGTGCGTGTGCGTGTCTTCTGCGTGTGCGTAGGAGGGAGGGGGAGGGACTTGGATCCCTCATAAGAACGTTTAAGGACATTTGATCCTCACTCAATTACGCCAGTCCTCGTGTGGAACTCTTGGCTCCAGCCGCTGGTGAGGGGACCAGAGGGGACCCCCACAAGGGGAGGGGGGGAAAGGGGACGGGGGAGGGAAGAAGAGGGAAGAGGGAAGGAGGGGAAGGGGGAAGGAATATATATCAGGAAGAATGAGAACATAAACGCTAGGCAAGTATCTAATTTTTTTTAATCTTACCTCCTCTTGTGCTCCGCTCTCTCTTCCTTTTGTTCCATTCCCTTTCCTCTCTCTCTCTCTCTCTCTCTCTCTCTCTCTCTCTCTCTCCTCTCTCTCTCTCTCTCTCTCTCTCTCTCTCTCTCTCTCTCTCTCTCTCTCTCTCTCTCTCTCTCTCCCTCTCTCTCTCTCTCTCTCTCTCTCTCTCTCTCTCTCCCTCTCTCTCTCTCTCTCTCTCTCTCTCTCTCTCTCTCTCTCTCTCTCTCTCTCTCTCTCTCTCTCCTCTCTCTCTCTCTCTCTCTCTCTCTCTCTCTCTCTCTCTCTCTCTCTCTCTCTCTCTCTCTCTCTCTCTCTCCCTCTCTCTCTCTCTCTCTCTCTCTCTCTCTCTCTCTCTCTCTCTCTCTCTCTCTCTCTCTCTCTCTCTCTCTCTCTCTCTCTCTCTCTCTCTCTCTCTCCCCCTCCCTCCCCCACACACAACACATGATACCTATAAGAGGTAAACCATCGATAAAACAGGAATTACCCGACAAGGCCAATTTTCCCTGTGGTCCAGGAGGGGGGGGGGGTACAGGGGGGGCCATCCCCCCCTCCACCCCCCTCCCCCCCCTCCCCTCGGATCAGCACACGAGACCCTAACAACATAACCACCTTCATTTCCTCTATCATATGACCTCCCCCCAATACTCCCCCTCCACCCCCCGTGCCCAGTCCCCATAGCACGTTCCCCCCCCTGGCGCAGTCCCCATAGCACCTCCCCCCCCATACATAGAGAGTGGTCCCGGAACTCTGGCGGGACCAAAGAGCCAGAGCTCAACCCCCGCAAGCACAACTAGGTGAATAGAACTAGGGGAATAGAACTAGGGGGAATACAACTAGGTGAGTACAACTAGGTGAACACACACACACGCACACACACACACTGAGAGGTATGAGCTACGAGGAAAGGCTAATTAGGGAGCTGAACCTCGCGTCTTGGAAGACAGAGGAGTGAGGGGGAGACATGACAACCACCTACAAAATTCTCAGGGGGATTGACAGGGTAGATCGGGCACTACAGTAAGTATACATTGTGTAAATAATATTAATACAAATAAATTATTAATACAATATTAACATGTTGACCAGACCACACACTAGAAGGTGAAGGGACGACGACGTTTCGGTCCGTCCTGGACCATTCTCAAGTCGATTGTGTGACTTGAGAATGGTCCAGGACGGACCGAAACGTCGTGGTCCCTTCACCTTCTAGTGTGTGGTCTGGTCAACATACTTCAGCCCCGTTATTGTGACTCATCGTCTGCATACAAATATTAACGATTAAAAGTATTATGAATATATAGAGGAGGGGACCCAGCCCCCCCCAGTGTCCCTTGGGGTCAGGGCTCTGGGGTCAGGGCTCTGGGGTCAGGGTCGTGGGGTCAGTCTCTGGGGTCAGGGCCGTGGGGTCAGGGTCTTGGGGTCAGGGTCGTGGGGTCAGGGCCGTGGGGTCAGGGCTGTGGGGTCAGGGTCGTGGGGTTAGTTTCTGGGGTCAGGGTCGTGGGGTCAGGACCGTGGGGTCAGGGCCGTTGGGGGGTCAGGGCCGTGGGGGTCAGGGTCGTGGGGTCAGTCTCTGGGGTCAGGGTCGTGGTAAAGGGGGGCCTATACCCCCACATTCCCCTAGGGACCTCCCCGGGGGGGAATAGGGACCCCCCACGGTGTTAGGGGGGACAACTTCCCCCTGCCCCAAAGAGGAGCACTTTGGGTGTGTGTGTAAGGGGGGCACGGACCCCAGGGTATTAAGGCGGACCACCCATGGCCCCCCCTCCCTGTGGGACCACCCCATGGGGGGGGGGGAATTAGGGGGGGGAGGGGAGCAGTATTGATCCCTCCCGCCAGCCAATAGGAGCGCGCGGTCCTCGCCCCCCCCCTGGGGGGAGGGGGGTCAGCCGGCCGTCGGGAGCTCAATCACGAATTAAACTCACGATTTTTCATCGATTGTCACACAATTTAGAGCCGTAGAGCCCCGTGGGGGCGCGTGGTCCGTGTGGGGGGGGGGGGGCGTGGACCCCCAGAGACACCCTTCAGGTAGCGTCTGGGGGGGGGCCCCGCCCCCTTTCCAGAAGATTCTGTGGAAGGCATCGCAGAAAGACTTGACTAAACCTAATGCCCCGTCACTCGACAGGAGGGCCGCCGGGCCCGGCTCCACCAATAGCAATCGAACGGGCCTTAAATCTCGGGCCGCGATTGGCGGAGACGTCCGCAAATCAGGAGGGATGAGAGCACAACTCCTCCAAATGAATCTTTCCGGAGGAGGAGGAGGAGGAGGAGGAGGATGGGAACTTGAGGCAATAATTGACTGTCTTGGGGCGCTGTGTCGCCGTCTTTAATTGTCTCCCGGGCCATTTGCGGTCACACGACTCAACTACGCTCTGATAATTACGCTGAGGTGCAGGAGAGAGGGAGGGAGGGGGGGGGATGGAGGGGAGGGAGGGAAAGGGGGAAGGAGGGGGAGGGAGGGAAAGGGGGAAGGAGGGGGAGGGAAGGGAAGGGAAAAGGGGGGGGGGACCTTCCGGGGATCAAGATGGAATTGAAAGCAGTTTCCAGGAAGGCTGGAGTCGGGGGCAAGAGGGGCGCATGTGACTTGTATGGTCTGTCTTGTAATCTCTCCTCCAGTCATTGACGTGCAGGGCACGTATGGGTACGTCCAGGCACGTGGAAGGTACGTCCAGGCACGTGGAAGGTACGTCCAGGCACTTGGAGGTACGTCCAGGCACGTGGGAGCACGTCCAGGCCCGTGGGAGCACGCCCAGGCCCGTGGGAGCACGCCCAGGCCAGTGGGAGCACGCCCAGGCCCGTGGGAGCACGTCTAGGTAAGTGGGAGCACGTCTAGGCACGTGGGAGCACGTCCAGGCACGTGGGAGCACGTCCAGGCACGTGGGAGCACGTCCAGGCCCATGGGAGCACGCCCAGGCCCGTGGGAGCACGCCCAGGCCCGTGGGATCACACAGGAGCACGTCCAGGCCCGTGGGAGCACGCCCAGGCCCGTGGGAGCACATGGGAGCACGCCCAGGCCCGTGGGAGCACGCCCAGGCCCGTGGGAGCACGCCCAGGCCCGTGGGAGCACGCCCAGGCCCGTGGGAGCACATGGGAGCACGTCCAGGCCCGTAGGAGCACACAGGAGCACGTCCAGGCCCGTGGGAGCACGCCCAGGCCCGTGGGAGCACATGGGAGCACGCCCAGGCCCGTGGGAGCAGGTCCACCCCCACCCCAGAGAGGGGCGGGAGCGGCACACTAAGTGAGCAGCCTCTCTTACATAACTCCCACAGCGGCCCACAGTGCCAGTGCCAGACATGTAGTGCCTCGTTAGTAGGGCCAGAGGGGGGGGGGGGGATGTATTTCCTTGTATTATGGGGGCGGACGGGGCGGATGTATTTCCTTGTATTATGGGGTTCTCACTCCACTCCCATGAGTGGAATAAGAAGTTGAGTGGTAGAAATATCCTAAGTTACTCCATCTCCTTGAGATGTATTTTAGTTATCTCTAATAAACTTGCCTGAACTTGAGTAACAAGCGGACTACCTCTAAGAACCGGTTCAGGAACCCATACAATGTCTCACGTACGTTAGTGACCTAACTACAGGTTAGTTAGGTCACTTAACCACAGGCTAGTTAGGTCACTTAACCACAGGCTAGTTAGGTCACTAACCGCAGGCTAGTTAGGTCACTAACCGCAGGCTAGTTAGGTCACTAACCGCAGGCTAGTTAGGTCACTTAACCACAGGCTAGTTAGGTCACTTAACCACAGGCTAGTTAGGTCACTTAACCACAGGCTAGTTAGGTCACTAACCACAGGCTAGTTAGGTCACTTAACCACAGGCTAGTTAGGTCACTTAACCGCAGGCTAGTTAGGTCACTTAACCGCAGGCTAGTTAGGTCACTTAACCGCAGGCTAGTTAGGTCACTAACCGCAGGCTAGTTAGGTCACTTAACCACAGGCTAGTTAGGTCACTTAACCACAGGCTAGTTAGGTCACTTAACCACAGGCTAGTTAGGTCACTTAACCACAGGCTAGTTAGGTCACTTAACCACAGGCTAGTTAGGTCACTTAACCACAGGCTAGTTAGGTCACTTAACCACAGGCTAGTTAGGTCACTTAACCACAGGCTAGTTAGGTCACTTAACCACAGGCTAGTTAGGTCACTTAACCACAGGCTAGTTAGGTCACTAACCACAGGCTAGTTAACCAATCACCTAAATACCGATGATCGCAGACGATGCCAAATGAAGGAGAAGAGTAGGAGACAGATGAGTCTTGTAAGATGGTCCGGGAAGATTTTGGTCCGAGAAGTGGTCATTACAGGGACCAGAAGACCACCAATAAGACGGTACCTACAGCACCAGGTACCAGGACGTACCAGCACGACGGTTATCTTGAGGTTATCTTGAGATTATTTCGGGGCTTTTTAGTGTCCCCGCGGCCCGGTCCTCGACCAGGCCTCCACCCCCAGGAAGCAGCCCGTGACAGCTGACTAACACCCAGGTACCTATTTTACTGCTAGGTAACAGACGGTACACAGGGAAGAGAGACAGACAAGCTCTTAAAGATCCCCTGGTTTAAAGAGCTGGAAGTGACTTCAGAACTCTTATCCTACCTCCAGAGGCTCGTGTCAAGAGGATGACGTCATCAAGAGTCAGAGAGCACCATACACAGACATCATCAAGAGCCAGAGAGCACCATA
The DNA here is from genome assembly GCF_040958095.1 of Procambarus clarkii. NCBI lineage: Eukaryota > Metazoa > Arthropoda > Malacostraca > Decapoda > Cambaridae > Procambarus > Procambarus clarkii. The sequence goes on from NC_091177.1 coordinate 3,640,985, forward strand.
CACAGACATCAAGAGCCAGAGAGCACCATACACAGACATCATCAAGAGTCAGAGAGCACCATACACAGACATCATCAAGAGCCAGAGAGCACCATACACAGACATCATCAAGAGCCAGAGAGCACCATACACAGACATCATCAAGAGTCAGAGAGCACCATACACAGACATCATCAAGAGTCAGAGAGCACCATACACAGACATCATCAAGAGCCAGAGAGCACCATACACAGACATCATCAAGAGCCAGAGAGCACCATACACAGACATCATCAAGAGTCAGAGAGCACCATACACATACATCATCAAGAGTCAGAGAGCACCATACACATACATCATCAAGAGTCAGAGAGCACCATACACAGACATCATCAAGAGTCAGAGAGCACCATACACAGACATCATCAAGAGTCAGAGAGCACCATACACATACATCATCAAGAGTCAGAGAGCACCATACACATACATCATCAAGAGTCAGAGAGCACCATACACAGACATCATCAAGAGCCAGAGAGCACCATACACAGACATCATCAAGAGCCAGAGAGCACCATACACAGACATCATCAAGAGTCACAGAGCACCATACACAGACATCAAGAGTCAGAGAGCACCATACACAGACATCAAGAGTCAGAGAGCACCATACACAGACATCATCAAGAGTCAGAGAGCACCATACACAGACATCATCAAGAGTCAGAGAGCACCATACACAGACATCATCAAGAGCCAGAGAGCACCATACCCAGACATCATCAAGAGTCAGAGAGCACCATACACAGACAACAATAGGACTCTCAACACCCTATACACCTTTTCTAATGGCCATATAACCTTCTTTTAACGAAAGACTAGTATATATATATATATATATATATATATATATATATATATATATATATATATATATATATATATATATATACCAAAAGGTACAATTTGGCTATAGGTTCGATTTGGTTCGATTCCCCACCTGGTGATGGGGAATCGAACTCCATCATAACATCTAACAAACGACAGTGAAAATTTTTTAGCTCCAAGAACGGAGCTTCGATCCTATATAAGAGAGGAACAAGACCCAGAACAAATATGCCGGTACAAATAGGCGACACCCCCCCCCCCACCAGTCGAGACTGTGGGCTTGAGTTTATATATATATATATTGTTCCCATGGGTCCTCTTACGTGGGGAGAGAGGGGAGAGTGAGGGGGAGAGGGGGAGAGTGAGAGGGGAGTGTGAGGGGAGAGGGGGAGAGAGAGGGGAATAGTGTCCAAGTGGTGTTGAATGTAGTGAGTGAAAAGTTTGTGATATCTTCCTCCCTACCAGCCCAGCCACTTGAGGATAGCAGGTGAGGGGTGATAACCTCACTAATTGATCCAGTCCTTAGGTAAGTGGCTACTTGAGGGGAGGGGGGGGGGGGGAAAGGGTGGGATGGGGGAGGAAAACGGAATAAAGGATAGGTAAATGGGGGTTTATGGGGAGGTATGAGAGAGAGAGAGACAGACACCTGATTGACTGACAGTGTGTGTTAGAGACAGACAAAAGATAGATAGATGGATTTTATAGCCGGATAGAAGGATGGATATATGGATAGAATGGATGGATAGAATAATATAAATGGATAAATTTGATGAATAGATGGATATCTGGATGGATAAATGAATAGATGGATGAATATATAGATGAGCAGCTAGAGAGAGATATATGGATAAACAGATAGATGGATAGATGGATAGACACAGATACGGGTAACACCGTTAACCACCACCCCCCCCCTCCCCCCTTTCATAAGGGTCGTTACATCCCTGTAAGGGTTAACAACCCCCCCCCCCCCTCTCTCCCCCCACCCTCGTATAATTGTTCAGAATTGGCCGGAACATTTCCAAAAAACGCTGGAATACTGAATTTGGGTCGTGACGACTCAAATTATAATTAACTATAATTAACAACTGATTATAACAACTGATTATAGATTACTATAATTAACAACAGTTGTGGAACAACAGTTTACACAAACTGTAAAATTAATAGATTTCCAAATATTTTTTCTGTGAACATTTTTTGAATTTTTTTTGAGTGAATTTTTTTTTCGTCACTAATTTATTCGTGGGAACTAGGAAATAAATTTTTAATCTCCCAATTCATAAGAAAGATGCATATTTACTGCTGACCTGACCTCGAGGTCGACCTCGAGGGGGGGGAGGGGGGAGGAGGGTGGAGGGTGACTTCGTACAAGGCAATGTTTACAGACGAGGGGAAGGTAGCGAGGAACGCAAAAATAGAGGAGGCCTGCAGGATGTTTACCGGAAGATCTTGACCAACTGCTGGAGTTAGCAGACAAATGGTTGCTGGAGTTTAATCGCCACGAGTGTAAGGTAATGGGGGGTGGGGGGGGTGGGGGGGGAAAGGAGACGAGGTATACCCTAAGGGAGAGGCAATTACAGGAATCAGAAAGGTAAACTATTTAGATGGTGGACGTAGAGGCAGCAACAGCTAGATCAGAGGCACTCACAAAGATGGGAACACCAGAGGCACTCATAAAGATGGGAACACCAGAGGCACTCATAAAGATGGGAACACCAGAGGCACTCACAAAGATGGGAACACCAGAGGCACTCATAAAGATGGGAACACCAGAGGCACTCACAAAGATGGGAACACCAGAGGCACTCATAAAGATGGGAACACCAGAGGCACTCATAAAGATGGGAACACCAGAGGCACTCACAAAGATGGGAACACCAGAGGCACTCATAAAGATGGGAACACCAGAGGCACTCACAAAGATGGGAACACCAGAGGCACTCACAAAGATGGGAACACCAGAGGCACTCATAAAGATGGGAACACCAGAGGCACTCATAAAGATGGGAACACCAGAGGCACTCACAAAGAAGGGAACACTAGAGGCACTCACAAAGAAGGCAAGACCAGAGGCACTCACAAAGAAGGGAACACCAGAGGCACTCACAAAGGAGACACCAGAGGCACTCACAAAGGAGACACCAGAGGCACTCACAAAGGAGACACCAGAGGCACTCACAAAGGAGACACCAGAGGCACTCACAAAGAAGGGAACACCAGAGGCACTCACAAAGAAGGCAAGACCAGAGGAACTCACAAAGAAGGGAACACCAGAGGCACTCACAAAGAAGGCAACAGCAGAGGCACTCACAAAGAAGGGAACACTAGAGGCACTCACACACGAGGCAACACAAGAGGACCGCTGCTAAGCATTTGCCAGTCGTTAAAATACTGGAGTGAAGGCCCTCTGTAGCTAACATAAAGAGCAGAGCGGCTGAGAGCGGAGTCAAGCGTGGCTCCTAGAGTGCACTTACTCAACCAACATTCACTGATTCGTTTCTATACTTCGCTACTTACCCCAGTACTATCCCCCCCCCCGCCCGTCCCCTCACCTGTCCTACCGTCTCCCCTCTGATCCCTTACCACCACCACCGGTCCAGAGATTGGCTGATTACCTAAGCTCACGATTTCCCCGCGTTCCTGTCTGTCTGTCTCCCCCTCTGTCCATTACTTCCCTCTTACTTTACCCTCTCAAAACCTTCGCTTTTTATCCCGTCTTTTCTCTCGCCGCCCCCCCCGTCTGATATCCTCTCTCATATATTTTGAGACCAGCGAACTCAACATCTGGTTCCTAGACGATGGCACCCTGGCAGGGACACAGGAATCTCTGGTAGAAGATCTACAGCTGGTGAAATCTAAAGGAGAGGAGTTAGGACTCACCCTAAACCCATTAAAGTGTGAAATCATCTCATCTAGCCAACCAATCATAGATGCAGTGCGAATCATATTGCCAGGAGCCCCAGTGATCGCTCCCACCGACAGTGTGCTGCTAGGGGCACCTCCGGGCTCGAGCGCCATTGAGGTAGTCCTCGAAGAAAAGCTTAAAGACCTGAGGAGGATGGAGGGAAGAATAGGGGCTTTGGACGCCCACGATGCATTGTACCTTCTCACAAGGTGCCTGGCTTTGCCCAGACTTGCCTATTTCCTAAGGTGTGCTCCCTCCTTTAACAGCCCAAAATTAACGGAATATGACACACTCCTAAGGTCAATAACCGTGAAAGTGTTAAACCTCTCCCTGCAAGATGACCAATGGGACCAAGCAACGCTCCCAGTTAGACTCGGGGGGATAGGTATTCGCAAGGCGACACAGTTAGTATTGCCGGCATTCTTATCTTCGACCAGTGCTACAAGTGAATTAGTGAATGAAATACTACCAGAATACCTAAGAGACTCCATTGGGATTCATGATCCCAAGTTTTCGGAAGGAGCCGGTCAGTGGGACACTCTTGCCAACTCTCATCCTCGACCAACTTTTTCAAATGACTGCAAACAGGCCAAATGGGATAGCCCCATAGTGGAGAACATCGCCACAGCATTGCTGGAGGCAGCTTCCAGGAAGGACAGAGCGCGTCTTCCAGCTGGGCAAGCTCCCTATGCCGGGGACTTCCTGTTGGCAGTCCCTAATTCCGCCTTGGGCATCCGCCTGGACCATGGGGATCTAAGTATTGGTGTTGCCCTGCGCCTTGCCGTCCCTATCTCCACGGACACCGGTGTATTTGCGGCCATGCACGGGCAGACCAATACGGCAGCCATGGTCTCATTTGTCGTAAGACACAGGGAAAGATTGCCAGACACGAAGCAGTCAATGACATCATCAAGAGAAGTTTGGCTACAGCTGGATGCCCAGCTCAAAGAGAACCTCAGTTGAGCAGACCTGACAAGTCACAAACGCCCAGATGGAGTCACCCTGCAGCCATGGAGGGAAGGTAAACAGGTCGTGTGGGACTACACGTGTGCATCTACATTGGCTGATACCTATCTACCTTACATCACAGCTGAGGGAGGCGGGGCGGCCACCTTCATGGAGACCCAGAAAACTAACAATACCGAGTCCTAGAACGTTGTTACAGGTTCGTACCGATAGGCTCTGAGACTCTGGGCGCCTGGGGTAAATGTGCACTTAAGTTCTTAAAGGAGCTGGGCGAGGAACTCATTGCGAAAACTATAGTTTTTCTATAGTTTTCTATAGACTCGCGAGCGGCCAATTTCCTGTTCAAGCGCCTCAGTGTCGCTGTTCAGAGGGGAAATGCGTGCTGTATCTTTGGTACGCACCCAACCTCCGAGGAGCTGGACGAGGTCTTCGAACACTGTTATATATGTGTATGTGTTCTCTGTAAACTGTAGCAATGTAATAAAATAAAATAAAAATTAATAAATAAGAATGGGGATGGTGGGAGAAGAAAAGATTAAAAGTGTTCATTGAGAATCTAGAAGGTCTTCTCTGAATACTCTTTATTTACTTCTCCGAGGCTATGGGTCCCTACAATTGCACGAGTGGTGGTACCCCTATATATATAATATATATATATATATATATATATATATATATATATATATATATATATATATATATATATATATATATATATAATATAATATAATATCCGAGAGTAGAGCTTCTCTGTATAAAGTTCTTCACTTGGGAGAGAAGTGAGAAAAAGTGCATTTCTAAGTTCATTTTACACTTTAATGGACCAGTTGTGTTTACCAAGGTTCAACTGAACATGCGTAGAGGGGGAGGGGGTGTAGCCACCTGAGTGAGGGAGGGGGGGGGGGGAGGGAGGTGTAGCCACCTGAGTGAGGGGGGAGGGGGTGTAACCACCTGAGTGAGGGGGGGAGGGAGGGTGTAGCCACCTGAGTGAGGGGGGGGGGTTGGAGGGGGGTGTAGCCACCTGAGTGAGGAGGGGGGGTGGAGGGGGGTGTAGCCACCTGAGTGAAGGGGGGGGGGAGGGAGGGAGGGAGGAGGGTGTAGCCACCTGAGTGAGGGGGGGGAGGGAGGTGTAGCCACCTGAGTGAGGGGAGGAGGGGGGTGTAGCCACCTGAGTGAGGGGTGGTGTAGCCACCTGAGTGAGGGGGTGGAGGGGGGTGTAGCCACCTGACTATAGATTCAACACACCAGACAATCGAAGGTCCTAAAATATTAATGCCGGAGTTGGCATTCAGGTTTTGCTGGGAGCCGCAGCCGCAGGATGTCCTGTGCGGCCTTCCCGCACCTGCGGCCGCCCACCTTCCTCAGGGGGGGGGGGATCACACCCAAGCTCTTGGGTCCCGCCTTCACAGCTGCCCATCACTCTGATGCAATGACTCTCACGCTTATATAATTCAACTCCCCTTTCTCATTTCTCTTTTATTCTCTTCCCATCTCCAACTTTCTCACTCCTCTCTTATCCCCCTTCCGTCTCTCCCCCTCCCCCTCTCTCAATTTTCTCCTCTCTGTCTCCCGTCTCTTCGAACATCCGCCACCGTCTCTTTCTCCTTACTTCTGTCTGTCTTTACCCGTGTATGTGTCTGTGGTGGTGGTGATGTCTGTCTGCGTTTTCCCGTCTGTCTGCCTGTCTGTCTCTTAATCCTGGACAACCCAGTCTGTCTGCAGGCCTCTGTCTGTATCTATCTCTGTATCTATCTGTCTCTGTATCTATCTGTCTCTGTATCTATCTGTCTGTCTCTATCTGTATATATCTGTCTCTATCTGTCTCTGTCTGTATCTATCTCTGTCTGTATCTGTCTCTGTCTGTATCTGTCTCTGTCTGTATCTATCTGTCTATATCTTACATTCTGTCTGTCTGTCTCTGTTCTTGCTGACTATTGCTGTCTCTCTCTCTTATAAAATCCCTATAATAGTCGACCATTGGCCTGTGTATGGTCCGCCGGCGGGAGGAGGGCAGCGGCGTCACGTATTAAGGTCTTCAGCAGTTACCAATGTGTCTTGAGAAAGGCTTCGAGGCTCTGGGAGAGTAGTCTGGGTCTTTTTAATTTCATTAAAGCACCATAATTCTGACTTTGTAGCGTCTGGTGATTAAGGACGAGGGAGATAGTTGGTTTACTGGTAGAGTTTGTTCTTGGGTAATTACCTAAGGGTAGTTACAGCCTGGGAGCTACGCTCGTGGAGTCCCGTCTTCCCAGCACTCTTTGTCGTATAACGCCTTGAAACCACTGACGGTTTTGGCCTCCACCACTGTCTCACCGTCTACCACTCTGTCTGCTTAAGAAGACAGGTAGTGATAGGTGTATAATGCTTCATCTTGTGTCCCCATCCTGCGGGTCTCTCCCTTCTCTGTGTCGCCATTGTCTTACACTTACTGGTGTTCACGTCAATCAGCCATTTCTCGGACTAACTGTACCCAGGCTATCATAGGTCTTGTAGTAATTTATTCTGCCTCTGTTTCGGTTCATTTAATTAATATTTCATCCACCAAGACTGTCCTGTAGGCCTCTACCCCTCGCGGTGGGGGGGGGGGGGGGGGGCAGCTTGTGTATTAAAGACAATGTAATTTTTAGAATTTTGTTGTGATGAAAATGACATGTTTGTGACACTAGCGTCATACATATTAAACTAATACATAGGTAAACTATACATATTTGGGGCACGACGAGCTGTTATTATGAGGTTAATGGCATTAAGGAGTTTATTATCTACTATCTGAATGTAGTTTTAGCATTGTTTTGTAGGTGTTTTGCTCGCGGGGGTTGAGCTTTGGCTCTTTGGTCCCGCCTCTCAACCGTCAATCAACAGGTGTGTGTGTGTGTGTGTGTGTGTGTGTGATTGGGGTCGTAGAAGAGGTGATGAAGCTGGTCTCATAACAGAACATGATCCGAGAGCTTTGAGTGCACGAGTGTGTGTGTGTGTGTGTTGAGGGCGAGTGAGCCTGAGTGCACGCTACTCAAGACACGGCCAAGACAAGCAGAGAAGGTGAAGGCAGACTTGGCGAAGGGGGAGGGGAGAAGGCTCAGGATGAGGTTAAGGGGAAGTGGAGGATAAAGGGAAAGTAGGAAGGGAAAGGGGGGGGGGGGGAAGGCAAGGATGGGGAGGGGATAGGGGGTAGGAAGGGGGGGTAGAGGATAGAGGAAGCAACGTTCAATACATGATAGCCGATTATCGACAAGTACAGACTTACCTGGTCGGCCCTCCCATTAGTGGTACCTGGGAATGGACCGACAGGTGAGTGGGGCTGATGGGAGAGGGGGAGTGGGGGGGCTGGTGGGAGAGGGGGGGGAGGGCTGGTGGGAGAGTGAGGGGGGGGGGAATGATGGGAGAATGTTTTTTGAGTAAAGAGGATGGAGAAACACAGGTGAAGTGAAAGTTCAGAAACGGGAAAATTTCAGAGTTATGATAGCGGGCGGACTGTCCGCCTTGCTGACACCGTGTGTGTGTGTGTGTGTGTGTGTGTGTGTGTGTGTGTGTGTGTGTGTGTGTGTGGCAGCTGTGTGTGTGTGTGTGTGTGTGTGTGTGTGTGTGTGTGTGTGTGTGTGTGTGTGTGTTGGCAGCTGAGCTGAGCTTGCTCTCTCTTGTCAGGCAGCTGTGAGTGTGAGTGTGTGTGTGAGCTTCACGTGTATTTCAACATATATTTGCATGTATATAGATGAATCCTGTATAGCATTCACATATACACTCTCAGATGCTTTCACACCTTTCAATGGAATGCATCAAAAGCATTTCAATAGAATGCATTAGGAAGTGATGTGGTGGAGACTCCATACACAGTTTCAAATGTAAATACGATAGAGCTCGAGAAGCCCAGGAACCTGTACACCAGTTGATTGACAATTGAAAAGCGGGAGCAAAGAGTCGCAGCTCATTTGTTTATATTTATATAATATATATATATAATATATATATATATATATATATATATATATATATATATATATATATATATATATATATATATATATATAATATATATATATAAATATATATTTTTGCGAGGGGAAGAGATTTCTGATCAGCATTTCATCTAGGAATTATGCATAATGGGGCTGGGTTTTCATCGAGGCTCTTGGGCCACCAGCTGTGGGAGTGGGGCGTCTCATCTTGGGCCACCAGCTGTGGGAGTGGGGCGTCTCATCTTGGGCCACCAGCTGTGGGAGTGGGGCGTCTCATCTTGGGCCACCAGCTGTGGGAGTGGGGCGTCTCATCTTGGGCCACCAGCTGTGGGAGTGGGGTGTCTGATCTTGGGCCACAAGTTGTGGGAGTGGGGCGTCTCATCTTGGGCCACCAGCTGTGGGAGTGGGGCGTCTCATCTTGGGCCACCAGCTGTGGGAGTGGGGTGTCTCATCTTGGGCCACCAGCTAGTGGGAGTGGGCGTCTCATCTTGGGCCACCAGCTGTGGGAGTGGGGCGTCTCATCTTGGGCCACCAGCTGTGGGAGTGGGGCGTCTCATCTTGGGCCACCAGCTGTGGGAGTGGGGCGTCTCATCTTGGGCCACCAGCTGTGGGAGTGGGGCGTCTCATCTTGGGCCACCAGCTGTGGGAGTGGGGCGTCTCATCTTGGGCCACCAGCTGTTGGAGTGGGGTGTCTCATCTTGGGCCACCAGCTATGGGAGTGGGGCGTCTCATCTTGGGCCACCAGCTGTGGGAGTGGGGCGTCTCATCTTGGGCCACCAGCTGTGGGAGTGGGGCGTCTCATCTTGGGCCACCAGCTGTGGGAGTGGGGTGTCTGATCTTGGGCCACAAGTTGTGGGAGTGGGGCGTCTCATCTTGGGCCACCAGCTGTGGGAGTGGGGCGTCTCATCTTGGGCCACCAGCTGTGGGAGTGGGCGTCTCATCTTGGGCCACCAGCTGTGGGAGTGGGGCGTCTCATCTTGGAGTAATCTAACATTGGGTCCTCTAACATTAGGATGGTGTGCCACACCCTGGAGGCTTGGTGCTGTAGTCTGATGTTCAGTGGTTGTGTGTTCAGGAGTTCCTGGAGCTCCTGGATTGTCTGGTCATATGGTGGACGGTGTTTAGCTGCTCTTCTGGGAGATATCCCAGTGGGGATATCCCCAGCGACCCACCGGCCACAGCGGGAACCAGACGGACTGACGTACACATGAACGCAATCCCAGACCTCAAAACCCTACATTACCCCCTCCCTCTCCCCCTCCCCCCTCACTCCCCACAGTAAAGACAGCACTAATTATGGCGTAACGTCCTCTCCCCCCCCTCCTCCTCGTCCCCTGCGTACCTGGCGTACACGGTAGACCGTCCCCGGGGGATTACGCAGTACGCGGCGTCATTAATGAGGCGGGTACGGCAGCATGGGAACCTCCGCCAGAATGTGTCCGTTGGCCCGATAATCGCGCCGGATATCCTTAATCCTAGACCGGCCGCTGGGCTTGTTTGTACCGGCCCGGGCTCTTGGGGAGGGCTGTAGGGGGTGTGGGGAGGGTTGTAGGGATGTGGGGAGGGGTTCTGGGGGTGTGGGGAAGGTTCTGGGGGTGTGGGGAAGGTTCTGGGGGTGTGGAGAAGGTTCTGGGGGTGTGGGGAAGGTTCTGGGGGTGTGGGGAAGGTTCTCGGGGGTGTGGGGAAGGTTCTGGGTGTGTGGGGAAGGTTCTGGGGGTGTGGGGATGGTTCTGGGGGGTGTGGGGAAGGTTCTCGGGGTGTGGGGAAGGTTCTCGGGGTGTGGGGAAGGTTCTGGGGGTGTGGGGAAGGTTCTGGGGGTGTGGGGAAGGTTCTCGGGGTGTGGGGAAGGTTCTGGGTGTGTGGGGAAGGTTCTGGGTGTGTGGGGAAGGTTCTGGGGGGTGTGGGGAAGGTTCTGGGGGTGTGGGGATGGTTCTGGGGGTGTGGGGAAGGTTCTGGGGGTGTGGGGATGGTTCTGGGGATGTGGGGAAGGTTCTGGGGGTGTGGAGAAGGTTCTGGGGGGTGTGGGGAAGGTTCTGGGTGTGTGGGGATGGTTCTGGGTGTGTGGGGAAGGTTCTGGGTGTGTGGGGAAGGTTCTGGGTGTGTGGGGATGGTTCTGGGTGTGTGGGGAAGGTTCTGGGTGTGTGGGGAAGGTTCTGGGGGTGTGGGGAAGGTTCTGGGGGTGTGGGGAAGGTTCTGGGGGTGTGGAGAAGGTTCTGGGGGGGTGTGGGGAAGGTTCTCGGGGTGTGGGGAAGGTTCTGGGGGGTGTGGGGAAGGTTCTGGGGGGTGTGGGGAAGGTTCTGGGGGTGTGGGGATGGTTCTGGGGGTGTGGGGAAGGTTCTGGGGGGTGTGGGGAAGGTTCTGGGTGTGTGGGGAAGGTTCTGGGTGTGTGGGGAAGGTTCTGGGTGTGTGGGGAAGGTTCTGGGGGTGTGGAGAAGGTTCTGGGGGTGTGGGGAAGGTTCTCGGGGTGTGGGGAAGGTTCTGGGGGTGTGGGGAAGGTTCTGGGGGTGTGGGGATGGTTCTGGGGGTGTGGGGAAGGTTCTGGGGGGTGTGGGGAAGGTTCTGGTGGGTGTGGGGAAGGTTCTGGGGGTGTGGGGATGGTTCTGGGGGTGTGGGGAAGGTTCTGGGGGTGTGGGGAAGGTTCTGGGGGTGTGGGGAAGGTTCTGGGGGGTGTGGGGAAGGTTCTGGGGGGTGTGGGGAAGGTTCTGGGGGGTGTGGGGAAGGTTCTGGGGAGGATTATGACTGCTCACCTTGTCGAGTGAAGGCACTATGAGGCAACCTCGTGCTACTCACATTCTCACCCAGTCATCACATACTACTAATGACCTTGATAAACCAGTTTAACTCTAAGATGTTGATATTTTAATACTGCGCTGATCTAATCCTTTCAAGATGATCCACACACACAATATGGCCTGGACAGTATAGTGACGGTGGGACAGTATGGTGACGGTGAGACAGTATGGTGACGGGGGACAGTATGGTGACGGTGAGACAGTATGGTGACGGGGGACAGTATGGTGACGGGGGACAGTATAGTGACGGTGGGACAGTATGGTGACGGTGAGACAGTATGGTGACGGGGGACAGTATAGTGACGGGGGGACAGTATGGTGACGGGGGGACAGTATGGTGACGGGGGACAGTATAGTGACGGTGGGACAGTATGGTGACGGTGAGACAGTATGGTGACGGGGGACAGTATGGTGACGGTGAGACAGTATGGTGACGGTGAGACAGTATGGTGACGGTGAGACAGTATGGTGACGGGGGACAGTATGGTGACGGTGAGACAGTATGGTGACGGGGGACAGTATGGTGACGGGGGACAGTATGGTGACGGTGAGACAGTATGGTGACGGGGGACAGTATGGTGACGGTGAGACAGTATGGTGACGGGGGACAGTATGGTGACGGTGAGACAGTATGGTGACGGGGGACAGTATGGTGACGGGGGACAGTATGGTGACGGGGGACAGTATGGTGACGGGGGACAGTATGGTGACGGTGAGACAGTATGGTGACGGGGGACAGTATGGTGACGGGGGACAGTATGGTGACGGGGGACAGTATGGTGACGGTGAGACAGTATGGTGACGGGGGACAGTATGGTGACGGTGAGACAGTATGGTGACGGTGAGACAGTATGGTGACGGTGAGACAGTATGGTGACGGTGAGACAGTATGGTGACGGTGAGACAGTATGGTGACGAGGGGGACACTATGGTGGAAGAATAATGGTGACAAAATAGGCCTGAAAAGTTAATAGGAGTCTCTCAATGTATGAGACGGAAGCATGTATGGTTGAGAGCGTGTATGAATAACCCAAGAGTGTGCAAGTCGGTGTATGGTGGCCGGATGAAACAATACTCGGATCTTTCCGGTATGTACCGAATCTTTTTTTTTTAAAAACAAAAAGTTTCCACATCTACAAGAAGCTGCCGGAAGTGTAATGACCTCTCCAGGTCACCCGGAAACGGGTTTTGAGATACTTGTTCACAATGAGGAGGCGTGAGGCAGGTCAGAGGTCATGTCACGTGAGTGAGAAGTATATATATATATATATATATATATATATATATATATATATATATATATATATATATATATATATATATATATATATATATATATATATATATATATATATATATATATATATATATATATAGGACCATACTCAAGATATAAATATATATTATATATATATATCTTATTATATTATTATATTATTATATATCTATATTTATATCTTGAGGTTATCTTGAGATGATTTCGGGGCTTTTTTTTTTTTAGTGTCCCCGCGGCCCGGTCCTCGACCAGGCCTCCACCCCCAGGAAGCAGCCCGTGACAGCTGACTAACACCCAGGTACCTATTTTACTGCTTGGTAACAGGGACATAGGGTGAAAGAAACTCTGCCCAATGTTTCTCGCCGGCACCTATAATGGTTTTTAACTGGTAATCTTGTGCCTTGTGACAGTTAGACTCAGACTGTGCATCATATGCTTAATTGCAATGATATAATGAAATGCTGTATTGAAATATATGTGCCACAACAGTACGGTGGGAGGACACTGTAGCATGACAAGATCTAAGACTCGGGTGAAGGAGGACCTCACACACAGGTGACGGCGATGCTGTACTTTCAACACCCAGATATGACGAGGAGCAGGAAGTTGGGAGTAGTTGTATTTATTAACCAATAACTGGTAGTGCCGGGGACCAGGAACTGGGTCTCAACTCTTATGGTGAATACACACACACACACACACACACACACACACACACACACACACACACACACACACACACACACACACACACACACACAGCACAAGACGAAGCTGGAAAAAGTTCAGAGGTATGCCACTAGACTAGTTCCAGAACTAAGAGGCATGAGTTACGAGGAAAGGCTGCGGGAAATGCATCTTACGACACTGGAAGACAGAAGAGAAAGGGGAGACATGATCACTACCTACAAAATCCTCAGGGGAATTGACAGGGTAGACAAGGATAAACTATTCAATACTGGTGGGACGCGAACAAGGGGACACAGGTGGAAACTGAGTACCCAAATGAGCCACAGGGACGTTAGAAAGAACTTTTTCAGAGTAGTTAACAGATGGAATGCATTAGGAAGTGATGTGGTGGAGGCTGACTCCATACACAGTTTCAAATGTAGATATGATAGAGCCCAGTAGGCTCAGGAATCTGTACACCAGTTGATTGAAGGTTGAGAGGCGGGACCAAAGAGCCAGAGCTCAACCCCCTCAAGCACAATTAGGTGAGTACACACAGGCACGCATTCAGAACTAAGTCCGTCCAAGACATGATGGACTATGTCACCCAAAAGTGTCAGGAGGCAGTAAACAGGTTTATCCCGGCCCGACAGGAAAAAACAGAGAAGCAAAAGAAGAATCCATGGTTTAATTGGGAATGTATGAAAGCAAAGGAACTGAACAAAAGGGCGTGGAGGAACTTCCGTAATAACAGAACACCAGAAAGTAGAGAGAGATACCAGAGAACCAGGAACGAGTATGTTAGTGTGAGAAGAGAAGCAGAAAAAAGTATGAAAATGATATAGCAAACAAAGCCAAGACCGAACCAAAGCTACTACACAGTCACATCAGGAGGAAAACAGTGAAGGAACAGGTGATGAAACTTAGAACGGGTGAGGATAGGTACACAGAATGACAGAGGTGTGTGAAGAAATCAACAAGAGCTTTCAGGAGGTCTTCACAATAGAACGAGGTGAAGTCACTGCACTAGGAGAGGTGGCAGTAAACCAGGCAGCCTTGGAAGGGTTCGAAATTATAAGAGATTAAGTCAAGTGGCATCTGTTGGATCTGGACGTGAGAAAGGCTGTTGGCCCGGACGGAATCTCAACATGGGTATTGAAAGAGAGTGCAGGAGCACTTTGCTTGCCACTCTCCATAGTGTATAATAGGTCACTGGAGACGGGAGACCTACCAGAAATATGGAAGACGGCTAATGTAGTCCCAATATACAAAAAGGGTGACAGACAAGAGGCACTGAACTACAGGCCAGTGCCCTTAAATTGTATACCATGCAAGGTGATGGAGAAGATCGTGAGAAAAAACCTAGTAACACATCTGGAGAGAAGGGACTTCGTGACAAATCGCCAACATGGATTCAGGAAGGGTAAATCTTGCCTTACAGGCTTGATAGAATTCTACGATCAGGTGACAAAGATTAAGCAAGAAAGAGAAGGTCGGGTGGACTGCATTTTCTTGAACTATCGGAAAACCTTTGACACAGTACCCAATAAAAGGCTGATGCATAAGCTGTAGAAACAGGCAGGAGTAACTGGTAGGACGCTCCAGTGGATAAGGGAGTACATAAGCAATAGAAAGCAGAGTTACAGTGAGGGGTTAGACCTCAGATTGGCGTGAAGTCGCCAGTGGAGCCCCATAGGGCTCTGTACTCGGATCTATCCTGTTTCTGATATACGTAAATGATCTCCCAGAGAGTATAGACTCATTCCTCTCAATGTTTGCTGACGATGCCAAAATTATGAGAAGGATTAAGACAGAGGAGGACAGCTTGAGGCTTCAAGAAGACCTGGACAAGCTGCAGAAATGGTCGAACAAATGGCTGTTAGAGTTTAGCCCAAGCAAATGAAATGTAATGAAGATAGGTGTAAGGAGCAGGAGACCAGATACAAGGTATCATTTGGGAGATGAAATACTTAGAGCCAGAGAAAGAGAGTGAGAGAGACTTGAGGGGTTGACATCACGCCAGACCTGTCCCCTGAAGCCCATAGTCAAGAGGATAACATCAGCGGCATATGCCAGGTTGGCCAACATAAGAACGTCCTTTAGAAACTTGTGTAAGGAATCATTCAGAACTTTCTATACAACATATGTCAGACTAATCCTGGAGTATGTGGCTCCAGCATGGAGTCCATATCTAGTCAAGCATAAGACTAAACTGGAAAAGGTTCAAAGGTCTGCCACCAGACTAGTACCCGAACTGAGAGGTATGAGCTACGTGGAGAGACTTCGGGAATTAAACCTTACGTCACTGGGAGACAAAAGAGTTAGAGGGGACTTGATCACCATATACAAAATTTTCAAAGGAATTGATAAAGTAGATGAGGACAGACTATTTAACACAAGGGGCACACGCACTTAGGGGACACAGGTGGAAACTGAGTGCCCAAATGAGCCATAGAGACGTAAGAAAGAATTTTTCAGTGTCAGAGTGGTTGACAAATGGAATGCATTAGGAAGTGATGTGGTGGAGGCTGACTCCATACACAGCTTCAAGTGTAGATATGATAGAGCCCAATAGGCTCAGGAACCTGTACATTAGTTGATTGACTATTGAGAGGCGGGACTAAAGAGCCAGAGCTCAAACCCCCGCAAGCACAACTAGGTAAATTAGGTAAGTACAAACACACACACACACACACACTCACACACACATCCGGCAGGTGTGGCCACAGGTGGTGGGACTGTTAGTGTGTGTGGTACACAACATGCTAGGGATCACCCAGGTGTGTCACCACACCTGCACCTCCACACCCCAACACTGTCCTCCCAGACCACCACCATACTGGCAGTACAGAGTGCTGTCGAAACCTCAGCTGACACGTGTGTGTTGAGCGAGAGAGAGAGAGAGAGAGAGAGAGAGAGAGAGAGAGAGAGAGAGAGAGAGAGAGAGAGAGAGAGAGAGAGAGAGAGAGAGACAGACAGACAGACAGACAGACAGACAGACAGACAGACAGACAGACAGACAGACAGACAGACAGACAGACAGACAGACAGACAGACAGAGAGACAGAGAGACAGAGAGACAGAGAGACAGACAGACAGACAGAGAGACACACACACACACACACACACGTGGTTCACCTACCGTTGTGGTCCTTCAGGTTAAGGGCTTCCTTGTAGTTAAGATTCAGGGATAGTTCAGCCATCTCTGGCCATTCTTCGTGTCCTCTGAATCCCACTGTGACGATGCTGACATTTCCAAACACCCCTTTGCTTATTGGGGAACAAATCTGCCTAATCTTTCCATACTGGCAGAATGTATATGTTCATATGTATATATTGTATACATAGAAGAGGGGGAAAGGGGTGATTTGGGGCCCTGACGTGGCTGACAGACCCCCCACTGTTCTTGTAGGGACACCTGTCACCCTCACTCACCCTCACTCACCACTATATTAACGTACGAACTGTTCCGGATCAACAAGGAGTTACTTGTGCAAGTATGGGAGTCATTTACATGTCAGTGAGACACGCGCGTGTGTTATGAGAGACGTGTGCGTGAGACATGAGTTAGAGGTGAGTCACTCATGGTGTCCCCTTCCTCATTCACCACATCCTAGACACTGTGTATATATATTATATACAAGTTACTGCTTAGGGAGGTGGGGTGAGGGGCAGAAAATGAGGGGTAGACGCAGGTGTGAGGGGGGAGGGAGGGGGGAAGACGCAAGGTGTGAGGTGAGACGCAAGGAATGAGGTGAGACGCAAGGAATGAGGTGAGACGCAAGGTATGATGAGTGCGTTGCAGCCGACGGTACGGAACTGGCGGTGGCGGTGTGGTGTGGGTGAGTGTTGGTGGAGGTGTGTGTGTGTGTGTGTGTGTGTGAACGTGTGTGTGTGTGAGGGTGGTGGGGTGGGGGGGGGGGGGGGGGAGGTGGTGCACCTGGCCGCACTGCTCTGTCAGCTGCTGCTGCTCGTGCCCGCGCGTGTGTGTGTGTGTGTGTGCGCGCGTGCGTGTGTGTCGCAGCACCAGCTCACCTGCACGCATGCGCACCCAACTCCATCACCCTCCCTCCCCCTCTGACTCCCACCCACAGAGCCCCTCCTCTCATTTACCGTACGCTCTAAGGTGTGTGTGTGTGTGTGTGTGTGTGTGTGTGTGTGTGTGTGTGTGTGTGTGTGTGTGTGTGTGTGTGTGTGTGTGTGTGTATATACTTGCCTAGTAGTGCTTGCGGGGGTTGAGCTCTGGCTCTTTGGTCCCGCCTCTCAACTGTCAATCAACAGGTGTACAAGCTCCTGAGCCTATTGGGCTCTATCATATCTACACTTGAAACTGTGTATGGAGTCAGCCTCCACCACACCACTGCCTAATGCATTCCATTTACTAACCACTCTGACACTGAAAAAATTCTTTCTAATGTCTCTGTGGCTCATTTGGGTACTCAATTTCCACCTGTGTCCCCTTGTTCGTGTCCCACCCGTGCTGAAGAGTTTGTCTTTGTCCACCCATGTCAATTCCCCTGAGAATTTTGTAGGTGGTTATCATGTCTCCCCTTACTCTTCTGTTTTCCAGGGATGTGAGGTTCAGCTCCTTCAGCCTCTCCTCGTAGCTCATACCTCTCAGTTCCGGGTCAAGTCTGGTGGCATACCGCTGAATCTTCTCTATCTTTGTCTTGTGTTTAACTAGATATGGACTCCAGGCGGGAGCTGCATATTCCAGGATTTGTCTGACATAAGTGTTGTGCAAGGTCCTGAACGATTCCTAAAGTTTCTAAAGGCAGTTCTTATGTTGGCCAACCTGGCATATGCCGCTGATGATATCCTTTTGATGTGGGCAAGGAATGAGGGACTAGGAGTAGTGTGTGTGTGTGTGTGTGTGTAAGTAAGGAGGCATTTAGGGCGCTTTACACTGCCTACGTGAGGCCAGTCTTAGAGTATGCCGCCTCATCTTGGAGTCCCCATCTGAAGAAGCATATAATGAAACTGGAAAAGGTTCAGAGGTTTGCAATGAGACTCGTCCCAGAGTTACGAGGGATGGGGTATGAGGAGCGCCTGAGGGAACTGTGCCTTACGACACTAGAAAGAAGGGAGAGGGGGGACATGATAGGAACGTATAAAATACTCAGAGGGATTGACAGAGTGGACATAGACGAAATGTTCACACGGAATAGTAACAGAACGAGGGGACATGGATGGAAGCTTGAAACTCAGATGAGTCACAGAGATGTTAGGAAGTTTTCTTTTAGCGTGAGAGTAGTGGAAAAATGGAATGCACTTGGGGAACAGGTTGTGGAAGCAAATACTATTCATAATTTTAAAACCAGGTATGATAGGGAAATGGGACAGGAGTCATTGCTGTAAACAACCGATGCTCGAAAGGCGGGATCCAAGAGTCAATGCTCGATCCTGCAGACACAACTAGGTGAGTACAACTAGGTGAGTACACACACACAGATGTAGACAGTTCACGACAGTCATTTGTCTTCTACGTTACCAACAAGAACTGGCAAGCGTAGGCCGAGGGGAGATGGAAGGGGAGAGGGGAGAGGAGGGAGACAATTGAGGGAGTGTAATTGCCACTATGTGAAGTGACTTGTATTCTTGTTCCAAACTTGGAGGTGATTGAGCAATTAGCAGCAAAACTTCGATTGGGGTAATCCCCTGTTCCTCCCCCTCCCTCCCCACTGCTTCCTCTCCCACCACCTGGTGAACCCCAGGGACCCCACCTGGTGACCCCCAGGGACCCCACCTGGTGACACCCCAGGGACCCCACCTGGTGACCCCATGGACCCCACCTGGTGACCCCCAGGGACCCCACCTGGTGACACCCCAGGGACCCCACCTGGTGACCCCAGGGACCCCACCTGGTGACCCCATGGACCCCACCTGGTGACCCCCAGGGACCCCACCTGGTGACACCCCAGGGACCCCACCTGGTGACCCCAGGGACCCCACCTGGTGACCCCAGGGACCCCACCTGGTGACCCCAGGGACCCCACCTGGTGACCCCCAGGGACCCCACCTGGTGACCCCATGGACCCCACCTGGTGACCCCCAGGGACCCCACCTGGTGACACCCCAGGGACCCCACCTGGTGACCCCCAGGGACCCCACCTGGTGACCCCCAGGGACCCCACCTGGTGACCCCATGGACCCCACCTGGTGACCCCCAGGGACCCCACCTGGTGACCCCAGGGACCCCACCTGGTGACCCCAGGGGACGCCAACCTCCTCTCCAAGAATCGCAGTTTTCTATTCTCAATAAATAATATCCTGAACCTAAGAATTTACTCCCTCGATGCCTTCGTAAATTATTATTTTTTATTGATAGCTTTCATGCAGGAACGGCAAATAAAAATATATATATATATATATATATATATATATATATATATATATATATATATATATATATATATATATATATATATATATATATATATATATATAATTTTTTTTCTGTTTGGTAATACAAGGAAAAGTTTGTGAGTGTGGGGGAGATAGTTCAGTGTCTGGCCTCACTACACGGCCAGAATCATGGCTGCTGATTCATTGATGTTTTTATCATCATGAAAGAAAAACATCAATGATTCAGAATCAGTGATGTTTTCTGCTTGACTCACGTTCAACATCTGCTGTGTGTGTATTCACCTAGTTGTATTCACCTAGTTATGCTTGCGGGGGGTTGAGTTCTACTCTTTCGACCCGCCTCTCAACTGTCAATCAATTAACTGTTACTAAGTATTTTTTTTTAATTTTTTTCCATATACACCGAAGGACAGCTGTCCAACTCTCAGGTACCTATTCACTGCTAGGTAAACAGGGCATCAGGGTGAAAAAAAACTCTGCCCATCTGTTTCCGCCCGCGCCGGGAATTAAAACCCAGCACCACAGGACTACGTATCCAGCGTGCTGTCCACTCAGCCACCAGCGCCCCTCCCCTCTGCCACCTTCTGCAGTGTGTGTGTGTGTACTCACCTATATGTGCTTGCAGGATCGAGCATTGACTCTTGGATCCCGCCTTTCTAGCTATCGGTTGTTTACAGCAATGACTCCTGTCCCATTTCCCTATCATACCTAGTTTTAAAAGTATGAATAGTATTTGCTTCCACAACCTGTTCCCCAAGTGCATTCCATTTTTCTACTACTCTCACGCTAAAAGAAAACTTCCTAACATCTCTGTGACTCATCTGAGTTTCCACTTTCCACCCATGTCCCCTCGTTCTGTTATTATTACGTGTGAACATTTCATCTATTTCCACTTTGTCAATTCCCCTGAGTATTTTATATGTCCCTATCATATCTCCTCTCTCCCTTCTTTTCTCTAGTGTCGTAAGGTTCAGTTCCTTCAGCCGCTCTTCATATCCCATCCCTCGTAGCTCTGGGACAAGCCTCGTCGCAAACCTCTGAACCTTCTCCAGTTTCTTTATGTGTTTCTTCAGGTGGGGGCTCCATGATGGCGCGGCATACTCTAAGACGGGTCTCACGTAGGCAGTGTAAAGCGCCCTAAAAGCTTCCTCATTTAGGTTTCTGAATGAAGTTCTAATTTTCGCCAGTGTAGAGTACGCTGCTGTCGTTATCCTATTTATATGTGCCTCAGGAGTTAGATTAGGTGTCACATCCACTCCCAGGTCTCTTTCTCGAATCGTTACAGGTAGGCTGTTCCCCTTCATTGTGTACTGTCCCTTTGGTCTCCTGTCACCTGATCCCATTTCCATAACTTTACATTTACTGGTGTTAAACTCCAGTAGCCATTTCCCTGACCATCTCTGCAGCCTGTTTAAGTCCTCTTGGAGGATCCTACAATCTGTGTGTGTGTGTATGTGAGAGAGAGAGTGTGTGAGTGAGTGAGACATAGAGGTATAAAGAAAACAATAATCTAGGCTGGTGTACAGAGTTTATTTTCGATATTGTAATGTGACAATATGAGTTTCTGGAGAACTGAAATAGTCCATCATTTTCACGTTAAGACACGTCAAGACACGTCTAGACACGTCTAGGCACGTCAAGACACGTCAAGACACGTCTAGACACGTCAAGACACATCTAGACATTAAAAATACACAACACAGACTTTTTATTATTTCATGTTGAAATATAATTACACCACAATACACTTATGGATCAAAAAGTGACCTGCACTTTAATAAATATATTTTTGTTTAACACAACAAATAAAGAGATACAACCCCCCAAATACGTCTGCGAGGGTCGGATGTTTGTAAACAAAGTCTTTGGGGGGAAGAAGCGAGGGTCTAAATGCGCAAATAAATATTAATGAACAAAAAAAATGACTACATACAACTACATCAGGACGTTACACACACACACACACAACAAAAATAAATAACGGAGGATATTACTAATTTACTAACCATAAAAGAGGGAGATGATGATGATGGTAGTAGTGGGTTTCTCACGCTCTGAAGAATCTCAAGTTATGATTCATCATGAAAGGCAGTAGTATTCATCCTGGTGAACAGTGGGGGGGGGGGGTGTCTGGGTTACACTTGCGCTACACAGGTGTCACATCTGTGTCACACCTGTGTCACATCTGTGTCACATCTGTGTCACATCAGCAGCCCCGCGCCGCCCTTCTTTCCCTCACTTACCAAAACAAGTGGTGTGCATATCTGGTGTTTAACTATTATGGTGCGATATAACCCAAGAGACCCGGAAGTAAATTGATGTTATAACCGGAAATGGTCCACCAAGATAACCAAAAAGTAGACAGATAAGATAACCGGATGAAAGACCAATGACCCGAGACCCCGAGTTCGTCTTACCTCTGTAGGTCCGAAACTCATTAACAGAAAACTGAAGAACATTGTGAAGATGAACGAGATCAAATATCACAGAAGAACAGGTTAGAAAGTATGTCTTTAAGAACAGTGAACAAGAAGCCCCCCTATTCTTGTTCAACTGAATAAAAGAATATGTGTAACCACAGCAGAGATCAAAAGTGTTCATCTGGTATAAGACTCGTGAACAATGAACAGCCACAACCTGCTAACGAGTGGATGAATTGAGAACGTTATTGAAATGACTTAGTTTCTGCCTTGTTAGACATTTGACGAAACTATAAGAAGTAATAATGTGACCGCCAGGGTGTCTGAATCTACCTGTGAATGCGTGTACCTGTGACCTCGTCCACCTGTGGACCGCGTCTACCTGTGACCTCGTCTACGTGTGACCTCGTCCACCTGTGGCCGCGTCTACCTGTGACCTCGTCTACGTGTGACCGCGTCTACCTGTGGCCGCGTCTACCTGTGGCCGCGTCTACCTGCCGCTGTAGGCATACACCAGGCTGTCTCAGCTTGTGTTTGTGCACTGTGTTTGTTGATGATAATTGGGACGAAACGAGTATGAAGTATGAGACGAAACGACACTATGTATCGCGTGTTAACGCGATACATAGTGTCCAAATATGTGTGTCTGGTGTTTCCGGAACACAACACTAGGGCGGCCAGACAGTACCGTGAGAGAGACAACGTCACAGGTGACGTAGGTTGACGTCCAAGGAACATACAGTGTGTGTGTGTGTGTGTGAGTGTGAGTGTGACTTCTCCAATAGTGCAGGACCGTCGAGCCACAGCCACACACGCTACAAAGCCCCAACAGGAAGACCGTCTTCATAGCGTGTTGACACGCACGCCCGTCTGAGAGAGAACACTGGCCAGGCCCTCAGTGGTGGCCACGACTCCTTCCGTAGAAGAGGGTATTGGAGTACGCCTGCTGGATGACGTTATTAAAGTTATGTTGAGTGAAGTGCGAGTGGCTGGAAGAGCCACCGCCGCCGCTGGAGGGAGACTCCGCTGACAGGCCGCTGTCTTCCTGTTCTTCCTTGCCGGTCTTCTCGTCTGCTTCCTCGAAGGGACGAGGCAGCTCCCTGGAGAAGATGTTCTGAAGGCTGGCCTCGTCGTAGTCCCCGTACACGTCCTCGGTCTCCAGGTAGAAGAGCTGCTCCTCCGAAGTGCCCGAGGTGTCCGCGCCCTGGGGGCCGGAGTCGAGGTCGTCCTCGTAGTAGTCGGTCTCTTGCTGGCTGTAGGGAAGGAGGCAGGAGGGTGTGGTCAGTGGAGAGCTCTGGCTCAACTTACGCTCGCTTACATATAATAATACATATACCACAGATATGCATGTATACTTCTCATAATGGAGGAGGGCTTATGTGTACTTGTATATTGGCGTTCATATGTGAATAATATAAAGTTTGTATAAAGCACGCGGGTGCGCGCGCACACACACACACACACACACACACACACACACACACACACACACACACACACACACACACACACACACACACACACACACACACACACACACACAGGCGTGAATTACAGATCCATTTATATCTACAGGATATAAAAATAAAGGCATCAGCTGGCTAAGAGGTACGAGACGGGGGCCCTAGAGCTAAATGCCAGTGTGGCACACACAGGTAGACCCTTCCTCCCCTCCCCCCCCTCACAGGTAAACACCCCCACCCCCCCACAGGTAGACTAACACACCCACACAGACGAGGAGGAGGAGGCCACGCGTCCCCCCCCCCCCCCCCCCCACAAAAAGCGGTGGTCGCCATAACAATGCTCAGTAATGACACTGTTCAAGAAACTTTTGTAGGGGGGGGGGAGGGGGGGAAGGGGGGGGGTGGTTATGCCCGTCGTCAGCTTACGATAACTGCCCCCTCCCCCCCCCCCCCCCGCCCCCCTGATCGTTACCCTCGGCTTAGGTGCCCCAGGGTGTGCTGGGGGGAGGACACACACACACACACACACATACACACACACATACACACACACGCACACACACACACACACACACACACACTAATTTAATACAAGGGGGGGGGGGCACACGCACAAGGAGGACACAGGTGGAAACTGAGTGCCCAAATGAGCCATAGAGACGTTAGAAAGATTTTTTTTTTCAGTGTCAAGAGTAGTAGACAAATGGAATGCATTAGGCAGTGATGTGGTGGAGGCTGACTCCATACACAGTTTCAAGTGTAGATATGATAGAGGCCCAGTAGGCTCAGGAACCTGTACACCAGTTGATTGACAGTTGAGAGGCGGGACCAAAGAGCCAGAGCTCAACCCCCGCAAGGGCAACTAAGGTGAGTACACACACACACACACACACACACACACACACACACACACACACACACACACACACACACACACACACACACACACACACGTCTCTGCTAGAATAGTTATAATGCCTCATAAACACACCATTGTCCAAATATAATTCCTCTTCCTCAACTTGTGTAGATTTAATCTGATTACGATGAGAAGTTGTGTATGTGGCGCCGTTGTTTGGCCTGGGTTGTTGGTGGGGAGTTACTTCACCTCTGTCTATACTACAAAGGTACCCGGCGATGCCCGGGGGCTTTCCCCACCCCCCTCCCCTTTTTTTCCCCCAATTTGTCCCCCCCTTTTTCCAACTTTTCACCTCATTTCCCCCCTCTCCTTGAACCCCCTCGTCCTCCCCTGCTCCCCCTTCTCCTAGAAAATGTCTAAGAAACACTGAAGACGTGTATGGGCCTCTCAGAAAATATATTACTACGATCACTAAAAACTCTATGGAACTCGCACCAAATATTTCACACTTGACTATGAAAATCACACGAGGGTTGGGTTATAATTGCTAATATTTATTTCAAGCATTAAGTTACGCCTACACGAGCAACTATGTCCATCCCATACCTCACACAATTTCCCTGCAAGTTTGAGCGAGGCTAGCCCCGAGCATCTGGGCCTCCCACCGCACAGACAATATCTCTTATAGTTTAGATTTGTCTATATTGAGACGAGGCGTCATAATAACGGGGCTGAGGATATGGTAACCAAACCACACATCAGAAAACGGAGGAACGACGACGTTTTGATCCATCTTGGAGCAAAAGCCAAGAATAGGATGAAGGTAAGAATGATAATTATCACATTCTTGCTTTTTTTTTCCTCTTACCTGCTCCTCACCTCTCGCCTCACTCTATTTGCCTGACTTAATAATGGTTCACAACGGACCATACCGTCGTCGGTTCTCCGTTTTCTGTTGTGTGGTTTGGTTATCGTATGTATATTTACATGTTTATATATATATATATATACATAGACTCTTAGGGGGGTCAGTTAAAAATTAATTTACTCTATTGCACTGGTTTGTACAGCGACGACCTCACTTCCTGCAGGTCGTCGCTCGATCCCTGATGGTCCAAATGGCAGCCCAAACGATCATAAACAACATTCCTCATATCCCTTAAGGCTATACAGTCACCCTGGCTAATTAGATTGCCCTGATAATTAACTAATCTCCCCTTCCCCTACCCCTCCGTCTCTCTCTCTCTCTCTCTCTCTCTCTCTCTCTCTCTCTCTCTCTCTCTCTCTCTCTCTCTCTCTCTCTCACCTGGGGCTGGAGTATGTAGGGACGTGAGAGAAGTTGAAGTCTCCGCCAGCGTAGACGAGGCTGGGGTAGTCCTCCCTCCAGGCTGTTAGGTTGAGAGCCGGGATCCCGGGCCCGTAGCACGACTGGCGGGTGTTCCTGTGGATGGCACAGACACCCAGGTGGGTGAATAGTGGGTGAACCTCGTCCCTCTTACCCACCCCACGGGCGGTCTACACTATTTACACCCCCTCACAGTCATCATTTACACCCCTCAGTTACCATTTACAAGCTGAAAACATCTATTTGCAAGAAGTGTAGATATTTCAAGGATTACAGCCATGATTTATGGAATTACAGCCAGGATTTACGTAGTTACAACCAGGATATACAAGGGTACAGCCTGGATTTACAGGGTTACAGCCAGGATTTACCAGGATTTACAAGTATTACACGCTACAGCCAGGATATATATATCCAGAATTATAATTATGAATTATTACCAAGGAATTATAGGAGTACATGAACTAAGGCCATTCAAAAGGTCTAGTGGCCCCATATGAGGCAGCTCCTGTTTATATCCACCCATAGTCATCCATGCATGTCTAACCTACGCCTGAAACAATCAAGTGACCTCTCGTCTATTGTGTTAATCGGTAAATTGTTGCACAGCTCAACAACCCTGTTTCCAAACGGCTTATTTATCAATGTCTTTCCTGGTTTTGTTGTTCTATCTTTTGACTATATACCATTGACAGCAGCAGTCAATGGCCCTCCATTCTCTGTGAACCAGGAGCAGTCAATGGCCCTCCATTCTCTGTGAACCAGGAGCAGTCAATGGCCCTCCATTCTCTGTGAACCAGGAGCAGTCAATGGCCCTCCATTCTCTGTGAACCAGGAGCAGTCAATGGCCCTCCATTCTCTGTGAACCAGGAGCAGTCAATGGCCCTCCATTCTCTGTGAACCAGGAGCAGTCAATGGCCCTCCATTCTCTCTGAACCAGTCACTGGCCCTCCATTCTCTGTGAATCAGAAGCAGTCACTGGCCTCCCATTCTCTGTGACTAATCTCGCAGTTCCTGTGGGCCACAAAGCAGCAACTAACCTCCCGTTTTCTGTAACTGGTCTGAAGAGACTGGGCTGTAGTTCGTCGATGTCGTCGAGGTTGTCGCAGAGGACCCGCGCCAGGGTGACCTTCCGCACCTCCCGCAGCTGCTCCGGCGTCAGTGAAGACACCAGCCCACCGTTCTCGAACCAGAAGCGGTCGCCTGCGGCAGGGGGGGAAAAGATGGCGTGAGGGTAGGCTACTATTAGAAGATCGGGTAGACTCCAGGCTGGCTGGCTGGGGTCGTGTTTTGCACAGGAAGTTGAAGCAAGAGGAGCGGTGAGGGTCAAGTGTGTTTGAGTGGTGAGGCAGGTGTGAGGAGCAGGCCAAGAGGCAGGTATGAGGGGAGCAGGCCAGGGGACAGACCAGGAGGCAGGTGTGAGGGGAGCAGGCCAGGAGGCAGGTGTGAGGGGCAGGATATACTCACCACGGCGGAGGTTGAGGAACTGCTGACCCAGGATGCAGGCGAAGGTAGGGCCTACCAGGCCGCGGATGACCGGCTTCTCCGCCAAACCTCCCGGGAACAAGTCGATGTCATCCACGTGTCTGTCAGCACAAACCTCACGTCAGCACATCCTATATCACATCCTACACATCCTATATCACATCCTGTATCACATCCTACATTAGATCTATATATTGTATCCACAGTCGGGGACAGGAAGCCTGTACATAGTGTTACCGAGGTCCCCCCAGGCCTCCTGAGACTCCCCAGGATGAAACTCATAACAGTTGCCTATAACTCCCGGGGTACTTATTTGCTGCTAGGTGAACAGGAGTATGAGGTGTACGTAAGGTGCCTATAAACGCTTCGTCCTGCGCTGGAATGGAACCCGGGACCTTCAGGCTGACACCTTTTTCTTCCCCCAGCCTGTTCCCCCCCCCCTAGCTCCCCATTCTCCCCCTCCCCCAAAAGGGGCGACGCGTCCCTTAAATCTGGACTTTCACTAAGCTGGCGACACCGGTAATTATGTCACGAAACGTTCCGTTTTGATCCCCGAGTATCTGCGTGGTTCCCCGAGTATCTGCGTGGTTCCCCGAGTATCTGCGTGGTTCCCCGAGTATCTGCGTGGTTCCCTGAGTATCTGCGTGGCTCCCTGAGTATCTGTGTGGTTCCCCGAGTATCTGCGTGGTTCCCCGAGTATCTGTGTGGTTCCCCGAGTATCTGCG
The DNA here is from genome assembly GCF_040958095.1 of Procambarus clarkii. Lineage (NCBI taxonomy): Eukaryota > Metazoa > Arthropoda > Malacostraca > Decapoda > Cambaridae > Procambarus > Procambarus clarkii. The sequence continues at coordinate 3,669,079 of NC_091177.1, forward strand.
TGGCTCCCTGAGTATCTGTTTGGTTCCCCGAGTATCTGTGTGGTTCCCCGAGTATCTGCGTGGCTCCCTGAGTATCTGTGTGGTTCCCCGAGTATCTGCGTGGCTCCCTGAGTATCTGTGTGGTTCCCCGAGTATCTGCGTGGCTCCCTGAGTATCTGCGTGGCTCCCTGAGTATCTGCATGGCTCCCTGAGTATCTGCGTGGTTCCCTGACATAAAAAGGTAAAAGTTTCTCGAGAAAGACTTTCGGGGTTAACCCTCGCACCACTGAAGACTTTTAAGAGTGCCAGAGATGAAGTAAAGACAAGACTGTCAGACATTAAAAGGTGCAGGTTTCTCGGGCAGGTCGCACTGGTATTATTGTCTTTATTACCCGTTAGGTTTTGTCAGGGAAGTCAACCGGGGGGGGGGGGGGTGGTGTTAAGCCTGTCAGAAAAACTAGTTTAGTTTGCCTATAATCTTCCCACCGACCTGTAGAGAGAAACTAGTTTAGTTTGCCCATAATCTTCCCACCGACCTGTAGAGAGAAACTAGTTTAGTTTGCCCATAATCTTCCCACCGACCTGTAGAGAGAAACTAGTTTAGTTTGCCTATCATCTTCCCACCGACCTGTAGAGAGAAACTAGTTTAGTTTGCCTATAATCTTCCCACCGACCTGTAGAGAGAAACTAGTTTAGTTTGCCCATAATCTTCCCACCGACCTGTAGAGAGAAACTAGTTTAGTTTGCCCATAATCTTCCCACCGACCTGTAGAGAGAAACTAGTTTAGTTTGCCCATCATCTTCCCACCGACCTGTAGAGAGAAACTAGTTTAGTTTGCCCATCATCTTCCCACCGACCTGTAGAGAGGGGGGAGACTGACCTGTATACAGCTGCCAGCCTGCCCACCGTGTCGTCGTCCATGACCTGCAGGAGCTCGCCCCAGTTGCTGAACCTGTGCAGGCCACACTGCTCCCTCCAGATGTTGTAGGCTGGCAGACCGTGGTCCCGCCCACGCTGCATGTTGAGGGAGGCCAGGTCCATCCCGTAGTGATGACCTGCCACACACACACACACAGGTCACTACAACACGGCGGTCATAACCATAATATAATAATAATAATACAACTATTCCTATATTATTATTATGTCAGCTAATCATTATTATTATTGTTTTACAAGAGGCTGACGCGGTCATAGTTACCAGTACAGCCACTAACCTCTCGTACTCTCTCTCTCTCTCTCTCTCTAGGCATATGTTATGTGACAGAGAGAGAGAGAGAGAGAGAGAGAGAGAGAGAGAGAGAGAGAGAGAGAGAGAGAGAGAGAGAGAGAGAGAGAGAGAGAGAGATTGAGATACGCTCATAGAATCATCAGTAGTTTCATCTGCTCTTGTATGACTACATATCATAAGTGCATAATTGCATATTTTCTGCCAATACAGGTCATTACTGATCGTTCGCTCGCTCTGGCAGCACTTCTCCGTTTTCTATGACAAGCGAGAGTTTGGCAACACTTCTCCTCCGTTTTCTGACTTGGAAATCAATAGAAGCTTCCTTGAAAACTTCCATCGCCTCACTTCTACCCTCACCGCGTCTCCATTACTTTTCCTCGCTTCTATCTTCCCTGAATCAATATTGCATTCAAATAAAAATAAAAAATCTTGGCAAGATATCGACATGTTAAAAATTTATATAAATTGCGCCCCCTCCTTTCTGAGGCTGAAGAGCCAATCAGAGCTCTCGTCTGGCTCTCGTCGACCTCCTCGACCAATCGCAGCGCGAGCCGCAGGACCCTCACGTGGATCCGGCTGTGCTATTGGTTGAGCCTTCTCAACACGTTGAAGCGAGTCTCTAAATTAATTGGAAAGGACGAACATGAGCATGTCACATGTAGGACTTATGTTGGCACGTGACATGTAGGACTTATGTTGGCACGTGACATGTAGGACTTGTGTTGGCATGTGACATGTAGGACTTGTGTTGGCATGTGACATGTAGGACTTGTGTTGGCATGTGACATGTAGGACTTGTGTTGGCATGTGACATGTAGGACTTGTGTTGGCATGTCACATGTAGGACTTGTGTTGGCATGTCACATGTAGGACTTGTGTTGGCATGTCACATGTAGGACTTGTGTTGGCACGTGACATGTAGGACTTGTGTTGGCATGTCACATGTAGGACTTGTGTTGGCATGTCACATGTAGGACTTGTGTTGGCATGTCACATGTAGGACTTGTGTTGGCATGTCACATGTAGGACTTGTGTTGGCATGTCACATGTAGGACTTGTGTTGGCATGTCACATGTAGGACTTGTGTTGGCATGTCACATGCAGGACTTGTGTTGGCATGTCACATGTAGGACTTGTGTTGGCATGTCACATGTAGGACTTGTGTTGGCATGTCACATGTAGGACTTGTGTTGGCATGTCACATGTAGGACTTGTGTTGGCACGTGACATGTAGGACTTGTGTTGGCATGTCACATGTAGGACTTGTGTTGGCATGTCACATGTAGGACTTGTGTTGGCATGTCACATGTAGGACTTGTGTTGGCATGTCACATGTAGGACTTGTGTTGGCATGTCACATGTAGGACTTGTGTTGGCATGTCACATGTAGGACTTGTGTTGGCATGTCACATGCAGGACTTGTGTTGGCATGTCACATGTAGGACTTGTGTTGGCATGTCACATGTAGGACTTGTGACGGCATGTCACATGTAGGACTTGTCTTGGCATGTGACGTGTAGGACTTGTGTTGGCATGTCACATGTAGGACTTGTGTTGGCATGTCACATGTAGGACTTGTGTTGGCATGTCGCGTATGCCAGAAAAATATGACTTTGGGTCCTGTTGACCCAGACTGACCTGGGGTCTGGAAGAGGTGACCCGGACTGACCTGGGGTCTGGAAGAGGTGCCTGGTGACCTGGACTGACCTGGGGGTCTGGAAGAGGTGACCCGGACTGACCTGAGGTCTGGAAGAGGTGCCTGGTGACCTGGACTGACCTGGGGTCTGGAAGAGGTGCCTGGTGACCTGGACTGACCTGGGGTCTGGAAGAGGTGCCTGGTGACCTGGACTGACCTGGGGTCTGGAAGAGGTGCCTGGTGACCTGGACTGACCTGGGGTCTGGAAGAGGTGCCTGGTGAGTTCGTTGGTCATGTACACATCACGTCCTTGGGCCATCTCGAAGGCCAGGCCCAGCATGAGGCGGTCCACGCTGCCGAAGTTGTGAATGTTGGCCGGGTTCATGAGTTCCTCGTGTAGCTTGATGCCTGTGAGGGGGAGGGAGGGTATGAGGCAGGCTGTGAGGGGGGAGGGAGGGTATGAGGGGGGGGGGAAGTGAGAGTAAGGAAGCTCTCTGTGAGTGTGTGAGGTGAGAGCGAGGTATATAATTTAACAGGAATATGAGCGAAGTAGTTCATTTATATTCACTGGTTTCAAAAGATGACAAAAGACCCACAAGTCGAGAGTCATGTCATTAGACGATCAGCGCCGGGAAGGTTGGGGCCCAAGAGTTGAAGTTCGATGTTGCAGGCACATGTAGGCGAGCACAGATAAGCTAGTCCCTTCCCCCTCCCCCACACACACACACACTCGGATCAGAAAGTTAAAGAACAGTTTTAAGTGTGAATTAATAAAAGTTAGTTGTGTGTGTGTGGGGGGGGGGTTTGTACTCACCTAGATGTATATACAGGGTCGAGCTGGGACTCCCGGGCCTGGCTCTCGAGCGCTCTTCGTTTAAGACAGTGTTGTTTCTCGAGTTTTTCTTATATATAACATTGTATCTTAAGTTACCTTCAGCTATACTTTGTTCAACTCAATCCAGTTATTTTCAGGTCTAATCTAACACTCAAATTCTTCCTGACCTCCCTCTATTTTATTAGTTATGCCAAGATCTTGTATGACGTGATCATTTCTCCCTGTATGTCCTCTTCCCCCCCCCCCCACCCCACAGTGTGGTGGGTCCACTTCCCTCACACCTTCCCAGCTCACTCATCAGTGTAGGAACCACACCTGTCACTCTTCTGGACAGCTTCTCCTATCATCTAGTGTTTGTTTCACATGTGGGGGCTGCATAATCAATGGTGCGTCTCACGTAGGTTATATATAATAGCAGCACCCGGAACCTTGACCACTATGACATATGACCCCTGATTTAAGTGTGTGTGTGTGTGTGTGTGTGTATGTGTGTGTGTGTGTGTGTGTGCGCGTGTGTGTGTGTGTACTCTCCTACTTGTGCTTACGGGGGTTGAGCTCTGGCTCTTTGGTCCCGCCTCTCAACTGTCAATCATCTGGTGCACAGGTGTGCGTGTGTGTGTGTGTGTGTGTGTGTGTGTGTGTGTGTGTGTGTGTGTGTGTGCACGCGCGTATACTCTCAACCCGTCAAGGAGTGCCAGGGAGGTCGTCACACTTACTGAAGGGCACCCTGCGCCCCGTCTTGTCGCAGCGCATGAGGGAGTGTTGGACGAGGCTGTGGCCGAATCTGAAGGCGGCGGTGGCGAAGGCGTTGGTGGCGGTGGGGTTGGTGGCGGGGCGGTAGCCGCGGTAGTAACCGTACCTCTGTAGCGGCAGACGAAACACCTTCATCACCGCCGGACCTGCGGACGGAACACCACCCCGCAGCTCAGCGTGATTTGTTGTGGACGTCGGTGTTCTACTTCCCGCCCACCCTTGTCTTACTCACTATATCCTTCTTGTAGTAGTGTTTCTCACCTCCTACACCCACTTAGCACCTTCCCACACTCACCTAGCACCCCCCACACCCACCTAGCACCTCCCTACATTCACCTAGCACCCCCCACACCCACCTAGCACCTCCCTACATTCACCTAGCACCCCCCACACCCACCTAGCACCTCCCTACACCTACCTAGCACCCCACACACCCGCCTAGCACCTCCCTACATCCACCTAGCACCCCCCTGCACCCACCTAGCACCTCCCCACACCCACCTAGCACCTTCCACACCCCACCTAGCACCCTTCCACACCCACCTTGCACCCCCACACCCACCTAGCACCTCCCTACATCCACCTAGCACCCCCCTGCACCCACCTAGCACCTCCCCACACCCACCTAGCACCTTCCACACCCCACCTAGCACCCTTCCACACCCACCTTGCACCTCCCACACACCCACCTAGCACCCACACACCCACCTAGCACCCCAACACACCCATCTAGCACCTCCCACACCCACCTAACACCCCTCACACCCCACCTAGCACCCCCCCCACACCCACCTAGCGCCCCTACACCCCACCTAGCACCCCTATACCCCACCTAGCACCCCCCACACCCACCTAGCACCCCCCACACCCACCTAGCACCACAGGGAGCCACTCTCCGTAAGTAATCTTCTGCATTTGGGCGCCGACAATCTTGCGGGCTTCGAAGAAGAGCCGGTCATCCGTCCAGTGCGGGTTGACCTCTGACAGCTGGGTCGCCAGGCGGTTGTGTTCTCTGAGCCAGATGGTGTGCATGCTGGTGAGCGCTGACCACCTCCCAGCACCCAGCAGCGGCGGCACCCAGGAGGCAGCAGCGGCGGCACCCAGGAGGCAGCAGCGGCGGCACCCAGGAGGCAGCAGCGGCGGCACCCAGGAGGCAGCAGGGGATGGCACCAGGCACAGTGGCGGAGTGAGGGGGAGATATAAAAGGGAAAATGAGTCGCTTGTCAGATATGCTCACTCTCTCGCTGACACTCACTCGCTGACACTCACTCACTCACTCACTCACTCGCTCGCTGACAGTCACATTATAAAACGCCGCAGTACTTCAAAGCTTCAAGGAAATATCAACACCGATAACAATAATCAGACAAAAATAATAAAATGACGAAATTACATGAAATACCCTTTATTCTCTTCCCCGAGACTACGGGACCCTTTCAGCTTCACCGGTGGTGGTTACCCCCCCTTCCCCCCCCCCCGTCAACTATGTACACATCACTGACATATGTACTTAGTGTCAGTAGCTCCCTGTGGGGGGAGGGGGGGGAGGGGGGGGGTCCGAGGGAGTGGAGAACAATCCGTTTATAATGATTGTTAAGAAGGGATGGTTGGGGGGGGGGGGGAGGCCCTATTAACTTCCTTAATGGTCCAGCTGGAGACTGTCTTGTTTCTTAAGTGTGTGTGTGTCTCTCTTGGTTGATGGTTCCCCCCCCCCCATGTCTAGGTGGTGGTAGGCTGGGTCAGTGAGGATGACCTTCCTCTTCTGTGTGTGTCTCTCTCTCTGTCTCCCTCCTCTTCTCTCTCTCTCAGTCTCCCTTCTCTCTCTCTCATCCTACCTTCTCCCTGTCTCACCCTCCCCCCCTCTCTCTCTCTCAGCCTCTCTCTCCCCCCCTTCTCACCCTACCCCCCCCCTCCCCCGGGGCCTGGAAGGAACTATCAGGACCGCCATTATCTCAACTGCTTCCACCTCGCCAATTTATAGAGGATTTTCCCCTTGTCTCGGTTCACTTACGATGTGGGGGGGGGGGAGAGGAAGGGTTGGGGAAGGGTAAGGGTAAGTGGGGAACAACACACACACACTGGCCCTGTAGTCTTGGGTAAGCAGGCAGCTTCCCCTAGTGCTCTTGCCTAAATCAGCACGCCTAATTGGGCATCATTGAGAACAATAGCTGGAAGCGATAGAGTTGTGTGTGTGTGTGTGTGTGTGTGTGTGTGTGTGTGTGTGTGTGTGTGTGTGTGTGTGTGTGTGTGTGTGTGTTGTGGCCTACTTGTTCGTGCTGGGAACGAATTTCAGCTCTTGGTCCTCGCCTTTTTACGTTATTGGTTATCTAGTGGTGATCGAACTCGCGCCATTTTGTAAGGGGGAGGTGGGGGGGGGGGGTGATCTTGGTGATATATGTGAAGCTGGGATGATGCTGGTCTCTCATTTCCTCTGGGCTGTTTGGCCCTCAAGATGCCCCCCAAGATGCCCCCCCTCCCCCATTTCCCTTGAGGTCAATACGCTGTCACCTTACAGGTTCACCTGTGTCTAGTCTTACCTGTGGTGCCTCTGGATAGTCTTACCTGTCTTAAATACACTGCCGGTGTCAGTGTTCACCTACAAGTACTTACCTAGATGAGTCTGCAAGGTCTAGCGTTAATTCCTGTTAGCTCCTGGCCCCGCTTGTCGAGTTGGTAGTTTAATGTAATGACGTTGTGTTGGCGTCTTGTGACAGCTGCACCTGAAGCTGTGTGTTGCGACAGCTTCAACAGCTTCATGTTGTGCAACTGGCACAGTTATTTACGAGTCGTCTCTGACAGCTCTGTGGCTCATATGTCTCCCTGGCTGTCTGCCTACTTTCTCAACTTTCCTTAATTAATATCTTGCACGCCATTAGATCCGGTTCCTGCTGTCTGCATAGTTGCGTGTACGCGTGTGCGTGCGTGCGTGCGTGCGTGTGTGTGTGTGTGTGTGTGTGTGTGTGTGTGTGTGTGTGTGTGTGTGTGTGTGTGTGTGTGTGTGATCAAACTGACTGTCGTCCAAGCAACTGACCGATCTGTCAGTCCTGAACCAAGCCTGTCCAAACCGTCGTGAAAGAACCCCCCCCCCCTCTCCCTCTGAAGATGCTGGCATCTTAGAAGACAAAACATCACTCACCGGGTTGTTCGTTGACCCGGCCGTCGCCAGCAAGGAAACAGTGGAGGTTCCTGGAGTTCTCACGGCACTCTCCCTCCTGGAAGTGATCCAGCGGCGGCAACAGCGGCTTCCGGAACCTCATGGGCTTGTACTTCAGCATCCCTGTGTGGGGGCAGGAGGCGAGGGGGTGAAGCTGCTGATCAATGCGGAGATGAGGCTGGTGATCAATGCGGAGATGAGGCTGGTGATCAATATTATGAGGCTGGTTCAAGGGAGAGATGATGCTGCTGCTGCTGGCGGTGCACCAATTAAGACACCATTCACAAATGGGTTTACATTTATAAGGGGGGGGGGGGAATGTTTACACACACACACAAAATGTAGTTCAGTAGTTTCACAAGAGTGACTATCAGCGACTCAAAGGGTCAAGGAAGGTGTTCCATAGTTTCAAAGTGTTAGTCTGGCATCCGTTAATGTATATGTATATTCATACATATATATATATATATATATATATATATATATATATATATATATATATATATATATATATATATATATATATATATATATATATATATATATACATGCAGCCATAACCACTCAGTGTTGAGAGTAACTTGGGGCAGAGACCGACACACACAGACACACACAGACACACACACACACACACACACACACACACACACACACACACACACACACACACACACACACACACACACACACCATTTCTCCAATACTACATACAGACACAGCTGGTAATCTCCCCATCTTATTCAGGGGGGCCCAATGGCGGGTTCTCATACCTGGGGGAATCTGATTTATCCCAAGGCTCTGTGACCAGGCTCTGTGGCTAGGCTCTATGACCAGGACTCGTGACTAGGCTCTGTGACCAGGCTCTGTGGCTAGGCTCTGTGACCAGGCTCTGTGGCTAGGCTCTATGACCAGGACTCGTGACTAGGCTCGGTGACCTGACCCTGTTGACCCTTATTCTGTGACAAAGCTCCAAGCTCCGTGACCAGGCACAATGGGTCTGCTGAATGATGATCTCATCATTCTGATGATGATGATGATTTTTCTCAATGATCCCAGCTTGAGAAAAGTGCTATAAACACTTGACTATTGTACTCTTGTGGAGGTGAAGTTAATGAGAAGTGAAATGTCTTTGGAACCGGGGAAATAATATGGTGTTGTAAGCACTGCTGGGAGTCTGTGAGACGCAGGGCTTCCAGGGGCTCCCAGGGGCTCCCAGAGGCTCCCAGGGACTCGCAGGAGGGGGGGGGGGTGTGATCCTCATGCCCAGGGAAATTGTCACCGGGAATTTAGCTGCCAGACAAGAGTTTTGTTTAATGTAATTCTTAAAACTATACATATTCAATTTGCCTAAATTCTGCGTATTTCAAAATGGAGAATGGAACCAAGAACAGACAAAAGAGAAGTAGACTGCAAGGAGAGAGAGGGACTTAGTGGTGCAATGAAAGGACCGTAACTCTAAGGGAGCGTGCAGCCATTACCGCAATGCTCGATACCTTAAGGAAGTGCTGTGTAAAGATCATGGATGAAATTAGAAAGAGTACGAGCACAGAACCTTGTGGAACACCACTCTTGGTAGAGGAAGAGGTTGCAATATCTTCAACCGTGGAAAAGGAACCAAGGGTTTTCTCCCCCCCCCCCTTGACACTCACCGTCCTCCCACAGCCGGAGCTGGGCCATCTCCTGGTCGTCGGAGCCGTACACGTTCGAGGCGTCGAGGAACGAGGTCACCTGCCGATGGATTAGAAGCAGCAGTGTTTACCCTTCTTCACATACCGCGTGAGGTGTGTGTACGTCACTATTGTCAACACTTGTTTACATGTATCCAGGCGCTCATAAGTCTTGGCTTAGAGGAAGCTCTTACTGGTCTTCAAAACTCCTAACTCCTGGTCGACGGTGGGGCCACTCACCTGGTTGATCTGGTCGCGGGGTCCCAAGGCACAGTTGGGGCGGGGAGCTGGTGAGGACCGGACGAACTCCATACACGTGTGGTTCCACTGGGAGTAGAATGGGTCACTAGCCGGGATGATGATAGGCAGACAGTCGGGATGCTGCGGGCACGGAACACAATGTAACACAAGTAACACTCGGGTAACACCTACGTAACACTCGGGTAACACCTACGTAACACCAGCTGACACATGTCAGAGCAACATCAATTAAGTAAATCAAGTGTGTGCAGTCCCCATGGCGCAGTGGTAACACCCTCACCCCCTGCTTTTGCGCGCGATTTGGCCTGTGTTCGAATCCTGGCCGAGGAGGATTGACCAGGCGCCATGTATTAGCTGTACGCCTTTGTTCACCCTAGCAGTGAATGGGTACCATGGTTGTTAAAAGATTTGGCGGGCTCGTATTCCGGGGGAAATTACGATTAAGGACTTGCTCGAAACGTTATGCGTGCTGGTGGCTGTACAAGAATGTAAGAACTCTCGTATAAATAAAATAATACAATAAAATAAAAATATTAAGTTTTCCCACATTACGCTCGATACGCTCTGCGTATTAGTGGGTTTAGTTTGCGTATTATGTATCCCACGTATGTATGTACTTTTGCCTACTTAAATTACTATTATTATTATTATTTCATTCACCTGGGCTCTAGGAATGTGGTGAATAAAACATTTATTTCCACGGAAGTGTGGATGACAATTTATTATTATTATTATTATGGTAAGAAATATAGCTCGTAATAACACAAGGTACTTAGGTACCCAGGTAACACAAGGATCCAAGAGAGTACAACTCAGTAACGCCACATAACACTCGGTAGCACTCGGGTAACAGTAACATTAGGTAACAACACTCAACTAAAAGATAAGTCATTAGCACATGTTTGTAAAATTCTTTAGTTTACGTTCGCTTGAACGCTCGAACGACCATTTTCTGTGATGAAATAAATGTCAGGGATGACTAAGTTAATATAATGTAGGACTTTGACGTGGAACAAGAACTGTTGATATACTTAATGATGGATATTTTCAAAGGCCTACTCATCAGAATCAGCGTCCTATAGATGCTTCTAGCTTTTGTATTACACACACAATACAAACGATCACACCCTAAGAGCTACAAGCAATACAACTACCACCCCCTAAGAGCTACAACCATTACAACTACCACCCCTAAGAACTACAAGCAATACAGCTACCACAGGTTATAAATCTCACCCTGAAGACCTCGGGCAGAGGCGAGCCGTCGTGTTCATCACAACACTTGGGGACACTGTGGTTGAAGCCGCGAGTCTGAGCCGTCGCTGCCAACACAAGGGAGGACTGTTGTCAGTACCAAAGTGGGAGGTGGTGTTAGAACACGGTACCGGACAACTTTAAGGTGCGTAGTGTTGTCAAGTACAAGAGTGGGAAAAGGGGGCTGGTATTAGTACAAGATACACAATGTTTATCAGTTTATAGCGAGGACCTAAACAACCGCCCCTTCAGTCACCCCACTCACAGGTGAGGTCGTGGTCGAGGAACTGCCCCCACTGCATCACCATCATCGTGATCTTGTAGGAAGGTCGGTTGAGAGCGCGGTGGACGGTGTCGCTCACCCGTCGAGGGTTGGGGAGGGCGCCTCCCATCACACTCTCCCGGAGCTGCTCTATCCCGTCGCTGGCCGGAGGACGTCCCAGGGGGCAGAGGGAAGACGCCAGAGGGAAGAGGGAAGACGCCAGGAGGAGGAGGAGGAGGTAAGACGCCAAGGGGCAGAGGAAAGACGCCAGGAGGAGGAAGAGGGAAGACGCCAGGGAGGAGGAAGAAGGGGAGACGCCAGGGATTGCATTTATTAATGTGTATTAATCAGTACAAGCATTATACATTTATAATAGATTTAAATATAAATTGATATTGGAATAGTCTATCAGTTTTACTTATAGCATAAGAAATATACTTATAAGACATATATTAAAAATATAGCTTAAAAATGAAAGGCATTTAGTTAAAATGTAAACATCAGGTTATACCAACACACACAAGAACAACATTAATAAAGAAGAGATGTGTTTACAAACATCTGGCGCGTCTCGCCACTAAACACAACTACAACAGTTATAACAACAGATAACATAGTAAACTATATATTAGTGTGAGAAGTGAAACATTCTGGCCTAAAAATACTGTTGCTTAACATTTGGACGATACAATGAGTTTACAGTAACCTAAGAGGTACAGAGAACGTATAGCATGAACAATATAGCTAAGATAAATATGAGTTGTAAAGCGTGAGCGACGTGAGGGGCTCACACTGTAGCCCTCACCACAAGCGTGAGGAGGGGGGGGACGCTCCTACCACAAGCGGGAGGGGGCGTCTCCCACCACACGCGTGAGGGGGCGTCCCGCATCACAAGCGTGAGGGGGGGCGCCCCTACCACACGCGGGAGGGGGCGCCCCCCACCACACTCACTCTGAACACACCTGTAACAGGTGGCTGACTATGAGAGGATGGCACCCGTGTAATCTGTGGGGGAGGAGCTGCGACTACTGTAATCTATGGAGGAGGAGCTGCGACTACTGTAATATATGGAGGAGGAGCTGCGACTACTGTAATCTATGGGGAAAGGAGCTGCGACAAGAGCGCGCGACTCACCTGTAGTCAGGAGGGAGGAAGCGAGCAAAGGGCCGGAAGGCTGCGCCCCACTCGGCGTTGTCAACGTTGTTGCAGGTGCCGTCAAGCGTGCGGAACATGGCCGAGTAGGCCGGACACGGCTGGGTGCTCGTCTCCTCAGACTTGACGGGGCAGTTGTCGTAAAGAGCCGTGTTTCTCAGGGACACCTGCTCCAGCCCGAAGAGCGCTTGCTGCCGCGTCAGAAGGAACCTGGGCGAGAGGGTATAGTAGAGAGAGAGAGAGAGAGAGAGAGAGAGAGGTATCTTATCCTTCTTGTACTGCATCTCTATTTCCTTACATTTCATTTGTTATTTATCTTTGTTATTCTTGGCCCCTCCCCTTACACACACAAACACACACACACTCACTGGTTGGAGAGGAGTTCGGAGGCCTTGAGGGAGGCGTAGCCGTAGGAAGCAAGGTCTTTGCTCTTCTTCTTCTGTTTGTTGAAGGCTGCGAGGAAGAGGCCAGGGTCGCCCCGCTGAAGGTGGTAACCTGACGGAGTGGGCGGGGAAGTCAGGTCAGTATCACTAGGAGCTGCTGCTGCTCTCTCGCCTTCACACAATATATATATATATATATATATATATATATATATATATATATATATATATATATATATATATATATATATATATATAATATATATATATATATAATATTAATATCAAAGTGTCTTGTATATTCGGGGCCAGACGCTTGGGGCTAGCCTCCGCAAACTGTGCAGGGTGACCGGTCTTTGTACTGAAGAGTGTGAAGACACCTACACTAGACCAAGAGCTGAGAGGCAGGAGAGCTAGGATACCAAACGTTGTCTAGAACTAGGATACCAAACTTGAAAACATTTACCAGCAAAAACAATGATACCAAAACATTTCACCGAAATGCCGAAACAGGTTAAGTTATTGTGAGGGGGGGGGGGTGGAGGGGGGACCACTAACCTTCCTTGAAGAGCCGTGGTTCCTTGACCTTAGTGAGGTAGTGAGTGAGGTTGATGCCGTAATTTGCGACGTGCTGGAGGATGGTTGAGCCCACGTCACTCGTCTCGCTAAACTGTATGGGCACGGGTGCCTGCCGGCCCTCCCTTACCCACGACAGTGAGTACGGCTCCGGCCGCTGGCGGGGTCCGGCAGGCAGGGTGAGGTCGGGCGCAGCGAGTTCGGGCGCGGCTGCGGTGTTACTAATGGAGGAAGCCTCGCCTCTCGCCCCCAACACCACCACCATCGTCACCAACACCACCATCGTCCCCAACACCATCGGCCACCTACGACGCCTAGAGAAGTCAATAACAGGATTGCATCACGACAACAGATCCAGTCATTATGCATTGCTAAAAATTTTAACTGATATTTACAATGTGTATACGTAGAATATACATAATGTGTTTTTAATATCCACGAGCCTAAAAAAATCTTTGCCCACAGGACTAAATACGTCCCTCATTTGGGCAAACGTGTGTTGGGTGTGTTGTACACGCTAGTGAGGCTATGGTATCACTTCCTTCAGTGACGCAACACTTCCTTCAGTGAGAGTTGAACCGGGATCGCCAGCCCAGTACATTCTTGAATAACTGACCAGTTTCAACGCTCGCCATCTCGTTTAAGTTTATTTTAAAAGATTATGAACAGTGAAATGATGTATGATTCCTTCCCTTAGGATTCTCTTCGTCAGCCTGCAGATATTTGAGGGTCTCGGTAGCACAGTAGGGTTCCTTCTCGACGCACAATCGAGAATCCCGGGTTTGAATCTCGGGCGGGACAGAAATGATTGGGCTCCATTTCCTTTCATCTAATGCGTTTGTTCACCTAGGCAGTATGTAGGTACTCAGGAGTTAGTCAGCTTATTGTGGGGTTGTATCCTGGGCGGGAGTCAGTAATTCGACCTTAGGAGGGAGGAGAGGGATCCTCGATATAAACTTAGCGTGTATGAATACACACTGGCTTCCTGTCCCCCCGACACAATGAATTATTATTATTATATGTCCGCTTAATTCATTTTTTTTTCACCTGCTTCAAACATTTGTGTGGGGATCGGGATGCTGTCTAGTCTTTCTAGTGTGAACACTGATGTAAAGTATTTATAAAGACGCTTGACTGCCGTCTTCTCGACCTATTATAACTTGGTCTCGACTTACAAGGGAACTACCGTCCGTTGTCTTGGTTTGTTTACATGGGAATTAGGAGACTTGGGATCTTTTGTTTTTATCTTTTGAGCAAGTTTTCTGTCATAGTTTCTATTGGCTGGGTTGATTTCCGGATACCTGAGTTTTGTGCCCTTTTGTGTATATCTCATAATAATGTGATTCCTGATAAATGTAACATAGCCATATTGGATGCGGAACCTGTACATCACTTGACTGAGGATTGAGAGCCGGAATAAAAAAGGTGAAGATTAATCACGACAGGCATAATGAGGCTAAGTAGAAAGACAGACAAACACACATACACAAACCTAAAGAAGCAGGTTCTAACTCGCTCCAGGTAAGTATTGACTCTCCGAGGCCCTCCACGCCCCAGCGGCGAGGCCTCCTCCAGTGTTAGTGCTGGAGGAGGAGGCTGGAGCCATATTCACAAAAACACTTACGAACCTGTACATCTTTTCTCAATCTTTGGCGGCTTTGTTTCCAATTATTAAACAGTTAATAAGCTCCGAAGCACCAGGTGGTTGTTTATAGTAATAACAAAAATTGATTGGGAAGTTTTCATGCTTGCAAACTGTTTAATAATTGGAAACAAAGCCGCCAAAGATTGAGAAAAGATGTACAGGTTCGTAAGTGCTTTCGTGAATCTGGCCCCCTGGAGGGCCGGGCCACCACCAACACAGTCTTGCAGACTCTGGCTTCCATACATCGTGGTGCTACTCTATATTTATTAAGCGTTCTCAAATTCCTGCCATGTTTTAATGGTAAACATCTCTTATAAGCGAAGTGACTGCAGATCCATCAATGGCTCATGAATACTTGTGGCCCTTGTACGGTCTCGATAATAAGTTGTAAGTCGCTATCATCAATTTATTTGGCTAGACTAATATTGGGTATATTCCCTGTTCTCATCTTCTTGTGTGTGTGTAAGTCTTGTAACACCGCCCCCAGCATGGTTACGGAGCATTTTAAATGAACGAAATGAACCTATATGTTACACGGCATGAACACAATTATATTTGAGTTACACGTGAATTTAAAGGTTCAATAAAATTTTCTATATTGTTAAAGAAAACGATACATATTGTTATAATTTTGGAGTAACTATACATTTTCTCCCTAGCGCATTACTGTGAATTATAATAACAATAATAATAATAGTAGTAGTAGGCATCCGTCAATCCCGTGGGGGTTATGGAGTTGTGCCCTGGGTGTCTAGTTGTTGTAGTGTAGTTGGATGCCGCGCCTGCTGTGGCTGTGAAGGCCAACTCAAGAATGACAGTCTCGACTGTAGCGAGCGCAGATAAACGCCGAAGCGGGTGCGTCTGATAGTAGTCGAGACCTCCTCTGAAATCTATTATCCTCCTCCTGCCTCTTCAGTTGATCCTCGAATTGCTGGAGTTCCTTCTGCACCTTGAATCTCCAGGCAGATCTGTCCGCAGCTGCTGCCTCCCAAGTGTTGACGTCGATGTTCATCTGCTTGAGGTCGCGTTTGCAGGCAGTCTTTGAAATGCAGCTGAGGTCTTCCGGTGGGTCTCCTTCCTGATGCCAGTTCTCCATACAAGAGGTCCTTCGGTATGCGGCCATCTGCCATGCGTGTGACATGTCCCAGCCATCGCATGCGTCTCTGTTTCAGGAGAGTGAACATTGAAGGGACTCTTGTTCTCTCGAGTACTGTGTTGTTGGTGACGTGGTCTTTCCACGTGATGTCAAGGATGCGTCTCAGGTTTCCGCATGTGAAAGGTACTTGAGCCGTCTCTCCTGGCGAGAGCGCAGGGTCCAGGATTCCGAGCCATAGAGAAGTGTACTCACCACACATGCCATGTAGACCTGTGCCTTGGTGTACACTGTCAGTTTGATATTTTCCCAAACGCGCTTTGTGAGCCTGGCCAGTGTTGTTGCGGCCTTCCCGATACGCCTGTTGAGCTCAGTGTCCAGGGAAAGAGTGTCTGAGATTGTGGAGCCCAGGTACACAAACTCGTGAACTGCCTCCAGCACATAGTCTGCGATAGTTTATACAGGGTAGCTCATTGACATCTTGTCCCATCACCTGTGTCTTCTTCAGGCTGATTGTCAGGCCGAATGCGGAACAGGCTGCGACAATGCGGTTGAGTAGTTGCTGCAGGCCTTCTGCTGTGTGTGTGTGTGTGGTGATCGCTGCGTAGTCGGCGAAGAGGAACTCCCTGAGGATTCGCATCTGTACTTTCGTCTTTGCTCAGAGTCTAGATAGATTATAGAGCTTTCCATCAGAACTTGTACGGAGATAGATGCCCTCTGTGATTGTTCCAAAGGCATGCTTGACGAGGATCGCGAAGAAGATGCCGAACAGTTGGAGCAAGACCACACCCCTGTTTAACACCGCTGTTGATGTTGAATGGTTCAGAAGTTGAGCCGTCGTACACGGCTGTTCCCTTCATGTCCTTGTGGAAAGATTGTATCATGCTGAGTAGGGTGGGTGGGCAGCCAATTTTGGCCAAGATCTTGGAGAGTCCGTCCCTACGCACAAGGTCGAAGGGCTTTGTAAGGTCGATGAAGGAGATGTACAAGGTATTTCTCTGCTCCCTGCACTTTTCTTGAAGCTGTCTCAGGGAGACATTCGACCATGTCAGTGGTCGACCTCTCTGCTCGGAAACCACATTGACTCAGGGTATAACAATAATAGAAATAACAACAATTAATAACATGAAATTGATAGAAAACGTAATACAAATAATCATTATTATTATAGTGATTTGTAAACAAATGTAATGATGAGATACACGGACATTCCGCCTGTAGGGAATAGTCAACAAGCGATAGTTGACAAGTCCGGGACTATTATTTAAGGACTAAAGTCAACATACTGGTTGTTCAGGAAGATAGTCATGTCACGGCTTTAATAACTTCCCCAGAGGTTGCTTAAAGTCTAGGACGCAGAGGTTGAATAAGACTAGGATAGAGTTAAGAAGCAATACGTCCACTACGGCCACACACTCGGGGCTCGAGACCACGCCCACAGTTCTGCTATTAAAATAAAGACAATCTTGCTTTCTGTTGTAAACACGAGAAACTTGGCGGCGGCGGCTGATTCGTCCTTGTGTGTTCTGTAGAGAGAGATTGTGACTTGTCCTCGTCCTTGAAGGCACAGACGTTAGTCTATATCACCGTCTGATCTGCTTGTTGTCAGAACACCCGGATGAGAAAGGTGGTGGCGGGGTGAGAGACATTGGGGTATACGAGAGGTGGGAGGGGAAAGGTGGAGTGGAAGCAACATAGCGGAGACACACACACACACACACACACACACACACACACACACACACACACACACACACACACACACACACACACACACACACACACACACACACACAGTCACAGCTTCACTTGTCAATAACTATTATCAGTGAGGTGAGAGCGGCCTCTCAATCATCAGCTTTCTGATAGCTTTTCTCCTCCTCTGGCTCAGGTCACTGACATATCTACGCTCTTCCTGTATGCATACATACACAAATAAGCCCACCCATGCAATCATACGTCCATACATGTATACACATGTATGGCGTATGAATATGCGTTCATACATGTATACACATGTATGGCGTATGAATATGCGTTCATACAAACATACATGTGTATCTGTACAGTAGAATACCTGTCCCAAGCAGAAGGCCGGGCGCTTGGGCCTAGCCTCACTCAACATTCACACATGCAGCATGGACGGGGTGGGGTGGGGGGAGTGTCATAGGTCAATCAGGGTCGGCCCAAGTGCCATGCTTTAAAAAATATCGGCAAATAAGTGCTCCCCTTCCTTTTTGTGTTTTATGAAATTTAAAATCAAACCGAGGGCATACGGGGAGGCCAGGGACGACCTGGGGCCAGATTCACGAAAGCACTTACGCAAGCACTTACGAACGTGTACATCTTTCCTCAATCTTTGACGGCTTTGGTTACATTAAACAGTTTACAAGCATGAAAACTTCCCAATTAACTGTTGTTATTGTTATAAACAGCCTCCTGGTGCTTCGGAGCTCATTAACTGTTTAATAATTGTAAACAAAGCCGCCAAAGATTGAGAAAAGATGTACAGGTTCGTAAGTGCTTGCGTAACGGCTTCGTGAATCTGGCCCCTGTACGGGACAGCAAGGGGCAGGAGAACTCTGTAAACGTCCAAAAGAAGACATTCCAAGCTTCCTGACCAGCAAATTCAAGCGACTGAAGAAAGATTTACAACACCACTGAGCGGAGGGGGGGGGGGAGGGAATGAATCAAGATAAGCAGCATTAGCGCGCGGCGCAAGGAGCAGCGCCGGAGGCAGAGAGAAGCAACAAGTCACGCAAGAGCTCCAGGGAGCGCTGCACCTCACACCGAATACAAAAGGACGTAGAACGAATAAACAGGAATTAGGCTCCAAGGGAAAAAGAAAGCGCAAGAATGACAATGCGCAAACACACACACACACAACCGGTGTCACCTGCTACACACACACACACACACACACACACACACACACACACACACACACACACACACACACACACACACACACACACACACACCTGTCGCCCAGTAATGAGGATCAATCTGAACACTTAGAAAATAGCACTTTCTCCACCTCCCAAAAATTGTATTTGGTCATGAAAATAATCGGCGATGCTTTCACTTGAACTAATTGGCCACACCTGTACCTAGCCAGACACCTGTCCGCCACACTAAGTGTGACTTACGAACAATATTCAGAGGTAATCTAAGTGTTTTTCACGCTGTAAACCCTCTTTATTTTGTCAGGGTTTGAGAGAGAGAGAGCAGACATATATAAGAAAGCCACACTCAACCTGCATGCATCGACAGCTATATGGGCCTGGGTTCGAGCCCTGGACAGGGAAGGTCGACTGACCACCCAGCAGTAACCGTTTACCCCTGCTCCCCAGCAGTAACTGCTCCCCAGCAGTAACTGCTCCCCCAGCAGTAACTGCTCCCCCAGCAGTGCACAAAGTGAGGAACAAGGTTCCGGGTGAAGGTAGAGAGCAATGCGATGGTCTGGGAGGTTGGGGCGCGCATCATAAACAAAAGCAGGGGAAACATAAGTGAGAAAGTTAGACAAATTGCTGGTAAACAGTGATACGATAACAATAGCAGCCGGTGTGAGCGTGAGGATGAAAAAGTGATGCGTGACATCTCTCCTTCCCTACAGCTCCTCCCTCCCTACAGCTCCCTCCCTCCTTCCCTCCCTATAGCTCCCTCCCTCCCTCCCTCCCTTCCTACAGCTAGCTGGGAACAAGAAGAATACATAGCGGACTGCAGAGTCACGGCATAAAATTGTAGCCATTCTGATCCACCATCTCTACGTAGTGGTTTGGTGAGGGACGCGAATACCTCAGATACTGTGAAGCAGGGAGGGAGGGAGTAGGGAGGGAGGTTACTTCCATGGTCTCCTGTTGAGGGAGAGGGAGAGGGAGAGCGAGAGGGAGAGCCAGAGGGAGAGCCGCAGTCACACCGTCATGCCTGGCTTGTCTTGTCATCTCATCCTCATGTCAACCACCATGAATGTTCAGCTGTCATTACTATGATTTTGTCTTCCCGTGTGTGTATGTGTGTGTGTGTGTGTGTGTGTGTGTGTGTGTGTGTGTGTGTGTGTGTGTGTGTGTGTGTGCGTGTGTGTGTGTGTGTGTGTACTCACCTATTTGTACTCACCTATTTGTGCTTGCAGGATCGAGCATTGACTCTTGGATCCCGCCTTTCCAGCTATCGGTTGTTTACAGCAATGACTCCTGTCCCATTTCCCTATCATACCTAGTTTTAAAAGTATGAATAGTATTTGCTTCCACAACCTGTTCCCCAAGTGCATTCCATTTTTCCACTACTCTCACGCTAAAAGAAAACTTCCTAATATCTCTGTGACTCATCTGAGTTTCCAGTTTCCACCCATGTCCCCTCGTTCTATTATTATTACGTGTGAACATTTCATCTATTTCCACTTTGTCAATTCCCCTGAGTATTTTATATGTCCCTATCATATCTCCTCTCTCCCTTCTTTTCTCTAGTGTCGTAAGGTTCAGTTCCTTCAGCCGCTCTTCATATCCCATCCCTCGTAACTCTGGGACAAGCCTCGTCGCAAACCTCTGAACCTTCTCCAGTTTCTTATGTGTTTCTTCAGGTGGGGGCTCCATGATGGCGCGGCATACTCTAAGACGGGTCTCACGTAGGCAGTGTAAAGCGCCCTAAAAGCCTCCTCATTTAGGTTTCTGAATGAAGTTCTAATTTTCGCCAGTGTAGAGTACGCTGCTGTCGTTATCCTATTTATATGTGCCTCAGGAGTTAGATTAGGTGTCACATCCACTCCCAGGTCTCTTTCTCGAATCGTTACAGGTAGGCTGTTCCCCTTCATTGTGTACTGTCCCTTTGGTCTTCCTGTCACCTGATCCCATTTCCATAACTTGTGTGTTATGGAACACACATATTCCTGTGTGTGTGTGTGTGTGTGTGTGTGTGTGTGTGTGTGTGTGTGTGTGTGTGTGTGTGTGTGTGTGTGTGTGTGTGTGGGACCTTCTGGTACTTTACTGTTGTTATACAAAGGAAACTTAAGAAACAAATTATCTTAATGAAGTTAATTATACGCGTCATTCTTCACGGGGACTGGTAGTGTGACCCAGTGTGTGTGTGTGTGTGTGTGTGTGTGTGTGTGTGTGTGTGTGTGTGTGTGTGTGTGTGTGTGTGTGTGTGTGTGTGTGTGTGCTCATTACGTTGCCCACGCCCCTGAGTGTTACCTTGTGTGTGTGTCACACCCTGGTGTGGTCACACTCCACACACTGTGTGTTGACTCCCATGTTACCTCTAATTATTATTTTTTTAATTTTGCCCCGAGGGGCGAGTTTACTGGGCAGCACCACTCATCCTGTGAGTGGACACACCGCCATATATAGCAGCATGTACAACACCCCTTAATAGGAAGAAAACCCGCTGGGTTGTCCTACCGCTCTCTATCAACAAGTGTGATACCATCTCTATTTCTCCCTCCTCTCTCTCTCTGTCCAAGAAATTGCCTTCTAATTTCTATTTCTCCCTCCTCTCTCTCTCTGTCCAAGGAATTGCCTTCTAATTTCTTTCTTAACTCTCTTCCTTCCCACATTCTTCCCTCCCTCCCTCCCTCCCTCCTTCCCCATCTGTCTGGACACTCACCTGAGGGCTGGGGGCTCCATGACGCGGGTCTGGAGGCACGCACAGTGCTGGGCCCAGCAAACACCCCCAGGGCGCTCTTGCTTCACTGTGTTGTGGTGCTCTGGGGTCCCTCTCACCTTGCTGGGACCTCCTTCCTTCCTTCCCTCACCGTGAGAGACCGTGAGGCAAGCTGAGGAGGAGGAGGGGAGAGATACGGTATTTGTCTCTCTAAAAGCGGTCACTGAACTGTTTTAATATATATTTTTATTCATTGCTTGCCGTTTTTTTTCAGTGAGGCAGAACTTAAAATCGACACAAAACATCAAAGTGGTTTTCTTTTCAAGTTCGAGTTTGAAGGAATATAACATGACAACCACTTGACTACTGGGAGGAGCAGTTTACTGGTTTACTCCCACATTCACAGTTGCTGGAGACACGGTCCTGACACTTCCTCAAGCCCGCTGGCCTATGTCTCTACACTGACTCAGCCGTGGCCAGCACGTCTTGTGAGAAAGAGACACTCACTCGTCTTGGGAATTAACCCTGAATGATCCAGTGTGACCCCGGCTATGAACCCATTAGCGGAGACATCCTTTTACCCCGATGATTCCTTGAACTTTGACCCCCAGCGCCTTGCCCTGAGGGGGAGGAAGGGGGAGGTAGGGAGGGGGGTAGAGGCGTGTGTGTGCACGCTAATTTTTGTGAACATTTCCACAGACGCCAGCAGCCACAGACGCCAGCAGCCACAGACGCCAGCAGCCACAGACGCCAGCACAGGAGAGCGAGATTATCTCAGCTTATAAACGCATGCGTCCTGTCACCGGCGCCCACCCATACAAGATGACTACGGCCGTAATAACACAAGCATATGCACGCGCACGCGTACACACACACACACACACACACACACACACACACACACACACACACACACACACACACACACACACAGCGTTATATGACAAAGAGTGCTGGGAAGACGGGTCACCACGAGCGTAGCTCTCATTCTGTAACTACACTTAGGTAATTACACTTGGGTAATTAGGTAATTACACACACACACACACACACACACACACACACACACACACACACACACACACACACACACACACACACACACAGAAACTTGTGTAAGGAATCTTTCAGAACATTATATACCACATATGTCGGACCAATCCTGGAGTATGTGGCTCCAGCATGGAGTCCACATCTAGTCAAGCATAAGACTAAACTGGAAAAGGTTCAAAGGTTTTCCACCAGACTAGTACCTGAACTGAGGGGGTATGAGCTACGAGGAGAGACTACGGGAATTAAACCTCACGTCACTGGGAGACAGAAGAGTTAGGGGGACATGATCACCACATATAAGATTCTCGAAGGAATTGATAGGGTAGATAAAGACAGACTTTTTAACACAAGGGACACACGCACTAGGGGACACAGGTGGAAACTGAGTGCGCAGATGAGCCATAGAGACGTTAGAAAGAACTTTTTTTAGTGTCAGAGTGGTTGACAAATGGAATGCATTAGGCAGTGATGTGGTGGAGGCTGACTCCATACACAGTTTCAAGAGTAGATATGATAGAGCCCAATAGGCTCAGGAACCTGTACATTAATTGATTGATCGTTGGGAGGCGGGACCAAAGAGCCAGAGCTCAACCCCCGCAAGCACAACTAGGTAAGTACACACACACATATATAATTAAGGTGATCACAAAATGAAAATTACCAGAAAGATTCCAAATAATAAAATAGTTGAAACGTGCTGTCAAGACATCCTAGATGTTCGAGAAAACTGAAGATGATGTAAGTGGTTGTCCGTGACCTGCCAGAGACAGCAACAGAGGAAGGAAGGGAACTTGTGTTAGTGGCAGTAAGCAACATGGGCATGCAACAGCTGCCCCAGACAGCAGCAAGACGCTGCGAGGTGGGCTGTGATCTGACACAGAAAGCAACAGCAACAGCAACAGAATATGGAACCTGAGAAGTTCCATGGATGAATATAGATGTTCCGCAGGGGAGATTACCGGTTGTGTCGAACCTCAGCCATGCGAACGAGGAAGACATTGAGAATCTGGAGCATGAAATGCAACCAGGGGCCAGCGACCCCTGTGGCCTTCACCAGGGGCCAGCGACCCCTGTGGCCTTCACCAGGGGACCAGCGACCCCTGTGACCTTCACCAGGGGCCAGCGACCCCTGTGGCCTTCACCAGGGGCCAGCGACTATTGGGACCTCCACCAGGGGCCAGCGACCATTGTGGCCTTCACCAGGGGCCAGCGACCATTGGGACCTCCACCAGGGGCCAGCGACCATTGTGGCCTTCACCAGGGGCCAGCGACCATTGGGACCTCCACCAGGGGCCAGCGACCATTGTGGCCTTCACCAGGGGCCAGCGACCATTGGGACCGTCACCAGGGGCCAGCGACCATTGGGACCTTCACCAGGGGCCGGCGACCATTGTGACCTTCACCAGGGGCCAGCGACCATTGTGAACTTCACCAGGGGCCAGCGACCATTGGGACCTTCACCAGGGGCCAGCGACCCCTGTGGCCTTCACCAGGGGCCAGCGACCATTGGGACCTTCACCAGGGGCCAGCGACCCCTGTGGCCTTCACCAGGGGCCAGCGACCCCTGTGGCCTTCACCAGGGGCCAGCGACCCCTGTGGCCTTCACCAGGGGCCAGCGACCCCTGTGACCTCCACCAGGGGCCAGCGACCATTGTGACCTTCACCAGGGGCCAGCGACCCCTGTGGCCTTCACCAGGGGCCAGCGACCCCTGTGGCCTTCACCAGGGGCCAGCGACCCCTGTGGCCTTCACCAGGGGCCAGCGACCCCTGTGGCCTTCACCAGGGGCCAGCGACCCCTGTGACCTCCACCAGGGGCCAGCGACCATTGTGACCTCCACCAGGTGCCAGCGACCATTGTGACCTTCACCAGGGGCCAGCGACCATTGTGACCTTCACCAGGGGCCAGCGACCATTGGGACCTTCACCAGGGGCCAGCGACCATTGTGACCTTCACCAGGGGCCAGCGACCATTGTGACCTTCACCAGGGGCCAGCGACCATTGTGACCTTCACCAGGGGCCAGCGACCATTGTGACCTTCACCAGGGGCCAGCGACCATTGGGACCTTCACCAGGGGCCAGCGACCATTGTGACCTTCACCAGGGGCCAGCGACCATTGGGACCTTCACCAGGGGCCAGCGACCATTGTGACCTTCACCAGGGGCCAGCGACCATTGGGACCTTTACGAGGTAGCACAATAAATGAGCAGATCAAATGGAAAACACGAAGTCTGAAAAGAAATATCAACAACTAGAGAAACTTGGCCAAGGGGAAAATAGTCTCCCATGAATCTACAGACAAGTCAAGAGGATTGAGCAAAATACAGAAAACGGAGAACAGAATAAATCTGTAACATACAATAAGAGAGAAAATAGGTTCCAATGTGTCCAAATAAATCCAATGGCTCCATGACTATATTTGAAGCCAGTTGAACGATCGAGTGGGCAAGGTAGGCGAAAAGAAAGAGGGGGCAACAAATAGAAACTGAAATGGAAATATGTGAGTCAGTGTAATTTTCCAGGAGGTACTGAGGGCTGAGCCCCTGGTTGGGGGGGGGGGGAGATTGTCGACTGCTGAGTTAACATCAGAGTATCTACATCAGAACATCTACATCACAATATCTACACCACATCATCATCTTAGACGACACCCTCCAAGGACTGTGGGGCCACACAACATACTTCTACAGACACTGAAAGAAGAACGAGTCATCTGGGTGCATCTGGTGATCTTGTATGCCTCAAGTACGAGGTGGTGCACCTGGTGATCTTGTATGCCTACAAGTACGAGATGGAGAGTTGCCTGACGGCTGGAAGACGGCAAATGTCAGACCAATATACAGAAGAGGGTACAGGCGGAAGACACTGAAGGCTCGTGTCACTGGCCTGTGCCCCAATAAGGTTCTTAAGATAATAAAGGGAAGTATTAAGTGTAATTTCGACTTCAGAATTAGGTTTGCCAACAAGTTTCAACCCGGAGTTAATGAAGATGATCGCGCCTGACGAAGCTACTAGAGATTATTACAATAACGCACGCCAGAGACGGTTGGGCAGGTCGTATCTTTTCAGACGCGCACAAACACACGCAGACACAGACGCACACACGCAGACACAGTGAAACACACTCATACGCACACATGGGCTGGAATACTAGAAACATTACAAACCTAACTTTTGGCGGGTAAGAATTTGACTAACGCTTTGGGGTAGGGAGGGGTTGAGGAGGGGGGGGGGGGGTTAACACATACACACACATGACCGGATATCCCTGTCCCCACACGACCCCGTACACGCCCCCCACACAGGTGATGACCCCCAGATCCCCCCACACACGTGATGACCCCCAGACCCCCCACACAGGTGATGACCCGCAGACCGCCCCCCCACACAGGTGATGACTGCCCACACCTGTCGGAGGTAAGGAAGGATCCCGGGGGCTGAGGGTGCGCGAGGCTCCAGCACAAGGTGGTGGTGGTGGTGATGTGTGGATGGAACCCCGCGAGTGTAACAGGCTCCAGGTGGCGTCTGGCACAACACTGGCGGAGGAACACCTCTCGCGCCCCCACCACCTCATGACGGGCGGGGGGCTCCTGGTGGTGGTGGGTGGCGGGGGGCTCCTGGTGGGGGAAAGGAGGGGGTGTGAGAAAGGGCTCCGCGGGTTACCAACTCTCGCCAGAAGCGCACTTTCTCTCAAATTAAGACGTCCTCGAGCACATTGATGGGAAAGCCACGAGGGTCTGTCATTGAGCAGAGGGGAAAGGTGAGGGGTGGAGAGGGAGGGAGGGAGGAAGGAAGGGGGTAGGGGATTGGGGTAGGGGAGGAAGAGGGGAAAGGTGGAGGGGGGGGTGTTAGCGACAACTTGCTCGGGTGTGTGTTGAGCTGTCGTGAGGGAAGTGTGGTGACCCCGCGTTGGCGACCTTCGTCAATGGGCAGATAAATGGCTGCTGGAATTCAGTCCAAAAATGTGTAAGGTAATGAAGATGAGTAAGGGAGATAGGAGAGCTGTAGGTAACTACCCCACTAAGGAGAAGGCAGAAGCTGGAACATAGAAGGAAGGTGTTGACCAGACCACACTAGAAGGTGAAGGGACGACGACGTTTCGGTCCGTCCTGGACCATTCCCAAGTCATTCTCATTCTCCATCGACTTGAGAATGGACGAACCGAAACGTCGTCGTCCCTTCACCTTCTAGTGTGTGGTCTGGTCAACATACTTCAGCCACGTTATTGTGACTCCTCGCCTGTATAGAAGGAAGGTGGATACCCAGTGGTGTTGAAGGGGGAGGGGGAGGTGGGGAAGGTGAGGGGGGGGGTGACAACCCCACAGGGTAGTCGCCAGCTGGAATGAAATTAAAGAAATGGTGGAGGCCACTTCCAGCCTCTCCCCCAGGGGGCATTCTCACACACAGCTTGAACGACAAGAGGTAATCATTGCTCCCCCGGGGGTATACACCTGGTGACCTGCGGGGAACACACCTGGTGACTACCGGGGTACACACCTGGTGGCCCCCCCCGGGGTACAGACCTGGTGACCCCCCGGGGTACACACCTGGTGACCCCCCGGGGTACACACCTGGTGACCTCTCCCCGGGGTACACACCTGGTAACCCTCAAGAGTTTACACGTGTGAGGGGCGTCTGTGAGAGTAACTTTGAGTGCATGTCGAGTATGAGGGCCTCTGAGTGTAGCTGTGAGTGCATGCTGAGTGTGAGGGTCCAAAGCTATACAGCTGAGTATATCCGCGGCTCTTCAGCAGACCGGAGTCCTCGAAGACCACCTTCGTGAGCCGAAGGGCTTGAGCTGCGAGCAGCGCTGAGAACAGCAGGACAGGCGGGGGGGGGGGGGGGACACGTAGATGGAAACTAGACAGGAATGTGTCGCAGACGCTTAGACGGGGGCTACTTCAGCGTCAGGACCGTCAACAAGCGGGACAGGTTAGACGGTGAAGTTTTTGTTGTCAACTCAGTTACAACTGTATACGGTAACATGTTTAGAAAATCCATTGCAACTGATTCATTGTATTAAACTTAGACACACACACACACACACACACACACACACACACACACACACACACACACACACACACACACACACACACACACCATGTCGTGGCACAGTCGATTAAGGCAGCGTCTGCGATCCTCTCGGACGTAGTTTCGAACCCTCATCACGGCCCTTGTGGATTTGTTCATTCACGAAAGGTTGCATTCGTAACGTTGGTTACCATACAGTACAAAATACGGCCTATTAGCTGAGAGGACGGAGGGGGGGGGGGAAGGACGCGGCCCCGTCTCCCTTTAGTCTTAAACAGCTTAACGCTTCGAATCGACGCTATGAAGCTAGGGGAAAAAAAATACTGAGACCTGGAACTTCAAGAACAAGAGGTCATAGATTTAAACTAGCTAAACACAGATGCCGAAGAAATAAAAGAAAATTCCCTTTCGCAAACAGTGGTAGACGGTTGGAACAAGTTAGGTGAGAAGGTGGTGGAGGCCAAGACCGTCAAACAGAAAGATATGAAAGAGTGCTGGGAAGACGGGACACCACGAGCATAGCTCTCATCCTGTAACTCCACTTAGGCAATTACACTTAGGTAATTACACGGACCCCTGACCCCACAGTTTGTGAGGAGAGACAAAGGGACCGTTCCACATAAGTTCCTCCTTCACTTTCCGGACTGTCGGGCATGTTGCGGGCGGCTTGTATCGTGCGTCTGTCTCTTGTCTCTGTCTTGTCTGTCTCTTGTCTGTCTTGACTGTCTCTCGTCTCTGTCTCGTCTCACTGTGTGTGTTTGTATATATCCTCGGCGCCACCTTAACCCCCCAGAGGAACATCAATGCCGACATAAAGAACTCTGTGAATCACAGGAGCCCGAGGAAGCAGTATTATAAACCCGAGGGGGTCCACCTGAGGACGGAAAAAGCTCTTATAAGAGTGTGTAGAGCCCTACAGAGTTCCGCCGGGGCCTCATCCCTCACACACCCCCTGAGAGAGAGAGAGAGAGACGAGCTCCCTGACATGAGTACTTAGTCGCATGGGTGTAAATGATAAGTGCGGGAGGTGCTACCGAGGCGTCTCCCCCTCCCCCTCCTCCTCCGTTAAGGTAGCGTGGCGGGCTCCAGGAGCGGCGCTACGGGCCAGCAAGTAACAGCTACCCGCCGCGCGTCCCGCATCAGGGCGCATGCACCAGAGGAACCACCGCGCCGCGCCATTTTTTTTGTAATTTTTTGTTGCATTCCTTCTTGCGCTTCCAGCAAGCAAGACCGGGTGCTGTGAGGGTGCTGTGGGGGTGCTATGGGGGGGTTGTGGGTGTGTTGTGGGGGTGTTGTGGGGGGTGCTGTGAGGTGCTGTTATAACCCGTCATTTTAACTAATAGGGTCGCTTTTTACACGTTATTGTCACGCACGATATAAGTGTAACCAGTTAAGAAAAGTAACGACACACAAATATGTACGTTTCCAGTGCACCGGACTCGATGGGTTAGGTGGGTTGCTTGGGGTGGGCACGTTTCTGCCTGCGCTCAAAAGGTTGAGTTTTGTTGTTAAAAAGTTGAAGACATAAATGAATTATTTAACCTTACAAAGTTCTA
>NC_091177.1:3705700-3780700 GCF_040958095.1 Procambarus clarkii
GGGGCTCACATTGCTCGTTCTCACAATTGTTCAATATGAGGCAATACTCATAAACCTCCATAATGCCTCTCATTACTCATCTTGCTCAAAATGACTCATATTACTCGCACGTGAAGCATTTTGAGAAGTGGTCTTGGAGCCCAGGAGGTGAAGCCCCTCTTGTGTGAGTCACTAGGATGAGTATACCATCGAAATATGAGTCTGGTAAACCACTGCTGTGAGTACTTCAGTTCTTGGTTTACTTACACAAGATTTGTCTTAATTCAGCCTTGGACATGCTATAGGGGAGGTTCGATCTGGGACTTGTGGTTCAGAAGGCTGTTGTGGTTGGCATTAAAACAGCTCTCCAGACGGGCATCTTAGGCCTTTTGCCTAACAGCAAAAAAATTGCAAAATCAAAAAAGTCACCCAACTGCCTATACGGTATACTCGCCAGGATCAGTGTGTGAGGACAGGTTTAGAGCCGGATACAAAACACACACACACACACACACACACACACACAGACACACACAGACACACACACAGACACACACACACACACACACACACACACACACACACACACACACACACACACACACACACACACACACACACACACACACACACACACACCTGTCACGGGAGCAACACACCTCCCCCCCCCCCGGAGCAAACGGGACTGAGCAACCAGGACAGACTGTGGGAGCTGAACTCAAAGCCGCTGGAAGAATGGACATGATCCGGACATACCAAATATTCTCGGGTATCGGTGAATTTGATGGCTATTTACATATACAATACTTAAACCTAACAAAAGGAATCCTGACCCACATATTGGTTCGTATGAACATGATTTGTCTGATGCCTTTACAACACTGTCATTGTTTATTATTTTTTTTGTTTACACATATGTTCAGGAGAAATGGGGCTCTGGCGTCATGAAATTAGACGGCCTGAGAGTAGGAGAGGTAAGGGGGCCCAGGAGCTGAAGCCCGTTCCTTCAGTCCCTGTTAGGTAGGTACTCTTACAGGGATACCTGTAGGATCGACGTTAGGAACAGGTAGGGAAGTAGAGGTGAGGAAGAGAGTATATAGACGGGGCCCAAGAAGGTAGAGAAGTAGGAAAGTATAGTGAGGGGGGTGAGGTAGGGGGACGCTCCCCCAGTACTCCTTCATGGTGTAGTGGCCTAGTTTCCCCAGGGCTGGTAGCGTCACCCCCATACCTCCCACCACCACTACACCCATCCCTCTCCCATCCCTCTCTCCCATCCCTCTCTCCCATCCCTCTCTCTCACCCTCCCATCCCTACCTCTCTCACACATCCTCCTGCGTCACGCTGTGTGGGAGATGCCAACAGGAAGTATAGGAAACATGATTAGTTAGGTTAGGGAACATTGAGACAAGTGCACAGGCACCCACACTAATGGTTCAACCCATGGCCACCCCCCCCCCTCTCTCTCTCTCTGTCTGTCTCTGTCTCTCTCTGTGGTTCTCTCCCTCGGGCACTCTCCCAAGCACTCTGCAAAGTCGGAGTGTAACTGGGACTCCAGAACGTTGACCAGGTTGCCAAGGTCGTTCACTCACCCCAGCAACACTCACCCCCCAGCAACACTCACCCCCCAGCAACACTCACCCCCAGCAACACTCACCCCCAGCAACACTCACCCCCCCCAGCAACACTCACCCCCCCCAGCAACACTCACCCCCCAGCAACACTCACCCCCCAGCAACACTCACCCCCCAGCAACACTCACCCCCCAGCAACACTCACCCCCCAGCAACACTCACCCCCAGCAACACTCACCCCCAGCAACACTCACCCCCCCCAGCAACACTCACCCCCCAGCAACACTCACCCCCCAGCAACACTCACCCCCCAGCAACACTCACCCCCAGCAACACTCACCCCCAGCAACACTCACCCCCAGCAACACTCACCCCCAGCAACACTCACCCCCAGCAACACCCAGTGTCTTCCAGTCTCCCAGAGGCTAGCTCCCTCCTTCCATAATAGGCCTAATACAATTATTGTAGTGATGACACGTGTGGTGCGTGTGTAGGGGTGCGTGTGCCTAGGGTGCGTGTGTCCGGGTTCGTGTGCGGGGGTGCGTGTGAGTGCTTGCTTGTGAACTTGTGTGTGTGTATGCACGCAATTTTGAGCATGTTCATGGGTATTAGTGGCGTGTAAAGCGTTGCGTGCTTGCGTTGCTGTGTTGAGTGTGCGTTGCTGCGTGAGTGTGCGTTGCTGTGCGTGTGCGGTGCTCTCTCCGGCAGAGAGAGACGGGTGCTGGGCAGGTCAGTGACCCCACACTTGATCCCTCCCCCCCCCCCTCTCCGGCTCTCACCTCAACACTTTAACCTATATTACTGTTTGGCGGCTTCTGACGCCTCCTTACATAAGTCGTGGGGGCCATTGGTGGACCCCATGCCCGTCCTGTGGACCCCATGCACTTCCTGTGGACCCCATGCACTTCCTGTGGACCCCATGCACTTCCTGTGGACCCCATGCACTTCCTGTGGACCCCATGCACTTCCTGTGGACCCCATGCACTTCCTGTGGACCCCATGCACTTCCTGTGGACCCCATGCACTTCCTGTGGACCCCATGCACTTCCTGTGGACCCCATGCACTTCCTGTGGACCCCATGCACTTCCTGTGGACCCCATGCACTTCCTGTGGACCCCCATACCCTTCCTGTGGACCCCCATACACTTCCTGTGGACCCCCATACACTTCCTGTGGACCCCCATACCCTTCCTGTGGACCCCCATACACTTCCTGTGGACCCCCATACACTTCCTGTGGACCCCCATACCCTTCCTGTGGACCCCCATACCCTTCCTGTGGACCCTATACCCTTCCTGTGGACCCCATGCACTTCCTGTGGACCCCCATACCCTTCCTGTGGACCCTATACCCTTCCTGTGGACCCCATAGCCTTCCTGTGGACCCCATTCCCTTCCTGTAGCTGTGGACCCCATAGGATTGATATGGGATCCACCGTTACTCACAGGATGGGTACGGGTTGTCACTACCACTCAGAGAATAGTTATGGGGTGTAGTACCACTCACAGGGATGGTATGGCGAGCACTACCACTCACAGGATGGGTGTGGGGTGTACTCCTATACTCACAGGATGGGTAAGGGAATGCATTATATATATACCACTCTCAGGACGGGGTTGAGAAAGCATTACCACTCACAGGAGTGGGTGGAGGTGGCTTCCACGACGTGTTCCTTCATAGTGTCTTCCCCTTGATGACCCTCCGTGCTGGGTGGGAGGACTTTTCCTTATTGACATTTCTTCGACTCGCCTGTGTCTCCATCTGGCGGTGAAGACTCCCGTTTACCCCACAGAAATTACAATAAAGTGATGCATGAAAGTAAGTGTATGGAAGTAAGGGTGCAGAGAACAAATCCACGAGGGCCGTGACGAGGATTCGAACTTGCGTCCGAGAGAGAGAGAGAGAGAGAGAGAGAGAGAGAGAGAGAGAGAGAGAGGTAGAAGAGCGTGTTGACTGAGCCCGGGTACATGGGAGGGGGGAGTTGTGTAAAAACCCTGGTTTGTGTCTCTGAGAGGCTGCGGGATCTGTGTATAAGGGGGGTTGTACTCCAGGTTGCAATTTTGTTGACCATGTCGTAGCGTAATCGACTTCGGCGAGTCTGGGATTATCTCGGACGTAGGTTCGAACCCTCGTCGTGGCCCTTGTGGATTTGTTCATTTGATGTATCACGCTATTGTGATTTCTGTGTGTACTGTAATAGTATAATAATAGTAATAACAACATTTAATAACGGTGAACAGAAGTATGCGTATATCAGGTGATCTTCCGTGTGATCTCAAGGTGAATATTGACATTGTGACGTCACACATGGGAAATTTACCTGTCGTGGCCAGGTAGTGTCCTGGGTGGGGGGGGGGGGGTGAGGGAAGAGGGAGTAGGTGTAGAGAGGGAGGGAAGGGGGTGAAGAATTTGAAGTAGGAAGGGACAATACTGGGAGGAAAAGGTAGAAAGTAAAGTAAGGACGGTTGGAGAGCATTCTTAATCAGTATCTGGAAAACAGAATGGCTCAGTTTGTCCCTAAGCTGAAGACCAGAGGCTCGGGGCTAGCGTCACCAAACATTCACAAGTGAGGCACACGAGACCACAGACGCCACATAGGCCTGTCGGCGTCGGCTCCAGTGACACACTTTAATATCGGCCTCTCATATCCTACCCCCCTCGTGCACTTTTCATGGTCTGAAATGAAATCGCGGATTTATTTTCCGTAGAGTTTTTTATGTTCATGCTAGATCAGTCAGCTTGAGGGGGACGGGTATGTTAGTTAATGCTGCCTCCTGAGGACAGGAGCTAAGCCTTGACGTAAGGAGGGTGAGGGGGGGGGGGTCAGAGGGGCAGGGCTCGACTGGTGGGGGGGGGGGAAGGTGAGAGGGGGTGGAGGGGGGGAGGGAGAGTAGGCTCAGCACACAGCTTTCTTCACGGAATTGAAACTATCCACATTAAGGTCGTTAGTGGTAGTTTCACTCTCCATCCCCTCCCCGCTGCCCCCCCTACCCCTCCCCTTTGGACTTTCTGTAATGCTCCCCCTCCCCCCATTTCTCCGTCAGTGTTGGGTGTCCACAAGTACACATTGTTTATTGGTTTGTGTAATGTATGGTGTGTGTGTGTGTACTCAGCTATTTGTACTCGCCTATTTGTGCTTGCGGGGGGTTGAGCTCTGGCTCTTTGTATGGAGTCAGCCTCCACCACATCACTGCATTCCACTTGTTAACTACTCTGACACTGAAAAAGTTCTTTCTAACGTCCCTGTGGCTCATGTGGGTTTCTCCTCAGTTTCCACCTGTATCCCCTTGTTCGCGTCCCACCAGTGCTGAGGAGTTTATCCTTGTCTACCCTGTCTATTCCCCTGAGGATTTTGTAGGTAGTGATCCTGTCACCCCTTACTCTTCTGTCTTCCAGTGTCGTAAGGTGCTTTTCCCGCAGCCTTTCCTCGTAACTCATGCCTCTTCGTTCTGGGACTAGTCTAGTGGTATTCCTCTGAACTTTTTCCAGCTTCGTCTTGTGCTTGACAAGGTACGGGCTCCATGCTGGGGCCGCATACTCCAGGATTGGTCTTACATATGTGGTGTACAAGATTCTGAATGATTCCTTACATAGGTTTCTGAAGGCAGTTCTAATATTAGCCAGCCTCGCATATGCCGCAGACGTTATTCTTTTTATGTGGTCTTCAGGAGACAGGTTTGGTGTGATATCAACTCCTAGATCTTTCTCTCTGTTTCATTAAGTACTTCATCTCCTATTCTGTATCCCGTGTCTGGCCTCCTGTTTCCACCGCCAAGTTTCATTACTTTGCATTTACTCGGGTTGAACGTTAGCAGCCATTTGTTGGACCATTCACTCAGTCTGTCTAGGTCATCTTGTAGCCTCCTACTATCGTCCTCAGTTTCAATCCTCCTCATAATTTTTGCATCATCAGCAAACATTGAGAGAAACGCACACATCCCTGTGTGTGTGTGTGTGTGTGTGTGTGTGTGTGTGTGTGTGTGTGTGTGTGTGTGTGTGTGTGTGTGTGTGTGTGTGTGTGTGTGTTGATGCCTCGCCACCACCTACTGACCCCATTATTTTCTTGTACTTGTCGGTCTATGTCTGTCTGTCTTGAGAGCTCACATCTGTCTACACCTGTGTGTGTGTTTACTATTTGTGTCTGCAGAATCGAGCAATGTTATTAGCTCTTGAACCCCGCCTTTCTAACCAATCTATTTGTCCTCTATTATATCTACTACATATATTTCTCTCTAACACACACACACACACATACACCCAGGAAGCAGCCCATAGCAACCATCTAACTCCCAGGTACCTATTAACTACTAGGTGAACAGGTACATCAGTGTGAAAGAAATTCTGACCATATGTTCCCGCCATCCACCGAGGATCGATAACGCGTTCGTAAGTGAAGGAGAGTCTTGAGAGAGTAAGTGAAAGAGAAGGAGAAGAAAGAGTCTGAGAAACCCGTCTGGGAAGATGCGCCTTAATTCCTATCTTCTCATGTGATCATCAACAGATGAAGGGTGATGAGTATGGAGGAGCAACTTGATGAGTGACCAACAAACACCAACACTTAAGTTGTCAGCCTTCACAAGCCCAAGTCTCACTTCACATTAGCCGGCAATTAGAACTTGTAAGATTCTATCATTAGTCACCCTAGTCCGTGGGTTCGAAACCCTTCATCACGGCCCTTGTGGATTTGTTCATTAGAATCCATGTTTATTCTATTGAAATTGGTTATAATTTTCAATTGTGGATGTTACTTTGAAAAAAAATAATTACTTCGTTATCAACTTTATATACAAAAACAATATTAACACAAAATCATTACAAAATATAAACACAGTGCAGCCAGTAGCCAGATGTAAAGTGATAATATAATTTATTAACAAAATTTGTCAATAGAAATAGGCAATAAATACTCTTGTAATATTTTATTCAGAAGTATGAGTTAATGAGTATTTACTAACACTTCCTCTTTTACATGTCTCAATTTTTGTAATTAACCTCTGTCGCCCCCTAGTAACAGTCAGGTAGGGGCTCCCTGTCGCCCCCCTAGTGTCAACCAGGTAGGGACATCCTGTAGCCCCTAGTGTCAACCAGGTAGAGGCTCCCTGTAGCCCCTAGTGTCAACCAGGTAGGGGCTCCCTGTCACCCTTAATGTCAGCCAGGTAGGGACTTCCTGTCGCCCCTAGTGTCAGCTAGGTAGGGGCTCCCTGTCGCCCCTAGTATCAGGCAGGTAGGGGCTTCCTGTAGCCCCCTAGTGTCAGCCAGGTAGGGGCTCCCTGTCGCCCCTTAGTGTCAGCCAGGTAGGGGCTTCCTGTCGCCCTCTAGTGTCAGCCAGGTAGGGACTTCCTGTAGCCCCTAGTGTCAGCCAGGT
The DNA here is from genome assembly GCF_040958095.1 of Procambarus clarkii. Classification (NCBI taxonomy): domain Eukaryota; kingdom Metazoa; phylum Arthropoda; class Malacostraca; order Decapoda; family Cambaridae; genus Procambarus; species Procambarus clarkii. The sequence continues at coordinate 3,712,617 of NC_091177.1, forward strand.
AGGGGCTCCCTGAGATTGTATGGCGTAAATCATGGACTCTTCCAAATAAAAAAGGTTGGAAGTCAGTACTCGACACAAGCGTTCATATCCGCAGTCTCTCTCTCTCTCTCTCTGAAATTGTATAATTCCCGCGTGAGAACTGCGGTGCTGGGCGTCACTCGTGCGTTTGAGAAGGACCTGCGCCTAACGTACAAAGATGAGAGGAAATCCCAGCCCCAAAATATGTTGCAGACGGCACTTGCTTCGACACTCCAGCGGCTGCAGGAGTGCCTCACCAGATCCAGCAAGAGGTCAGCGTGAGACACTTTACAGTGCTGGCAGCAGACGCAGCGTATCGCGACTTTGTTTATAAATCATTCACAAAACAGCTTTACATACATAGGAAATGGATACTGAAGGAGGGGAGGGGGAGGCACTGAGGTGACCTGAGATTAGCTTTGACCTGTGACCTTGGATTATAGCATTGATCACCTTGCGGTCATTGGCGTGTTGTGGGACTGGAGGTCAAGGCGTGACCGGTGGTTGACCTCTGTGTAGCGTTGGGTTCTGTCTCTCTCGCTTCCTTATGACCCGTCTTCACCAGGACTTGTACAGGAAGGGAGGATGTGGCACTGCTGGCACCTGAAGGAGGAAGAGTGGCGGCACTGTCCTCGGCACTCTCACTTCTTCTTGGTTGTCTTCTTGCTCTGCTTGAGGTTGGATATGGCACTCACGGAACCAAAGAGAACTTTGGCCGTTACTTGTACTGTGGAAGGTGTGTACTCATGCTGCCGTCTGTGGCACTCACTGTACTCATCACACTGGTCACTGCAGGCACTACTTCCCACCCTGTCACTGTAGCACTGCTTGGGCAGGCTGCCGTAGTCACTGCACTCCCGCCGGCGCCCGCGGCATCGCTGATCACTGCCGCCCGGGGTGACATAGTCCCTGCCGTAGCCTCGCTCCTCCTGAAGGCTGTCGCAGCCCAGGCTACTTTCCCTGGCGTAACACCCGCCGGGGATGTGATCGCCGCTGTTGTCTCTGAGGGCGTCGTAGGCGGCTGAATGGGGCAGGTAGTCGCTGGTGTGGACGCCGCCGCCGCCGCCGCTCACCTCAAACCCACCCGTCGTCGCGTACTTGCTGTAGTCGTTGTTGTTCGTCGTGCCGTAGTAGAAGGCGGCCGGGGGTAGTCTCTCCGCATCCTGCAGCTCCCCGCCGGCCCCGCTGTGTCCGTAGAAGGCGTCGCTGGAGGCGCTGCCGTCGACGCACCGCCCTTGGTCGTCTTCCCCACCCCGCGTGCCATCCCTGCTGCCCTGCCATCCCCTGCCGTCGCCGACGCCCTGCCATCCGCCGCCAGCACCATCCATTTGGACTGTGGAGAGACAGAAATGCACGTTTCACGTTAAATTGTTACTACAAAGGAAAAATACCAGCACTCTCTAGTACACCATTAGTCACCCTGGGACACACTAGTACACCATTAGACACCCTGGGACACTCTAGTACACCATTAGTCACCCTGGGACACACTAGTACACCATTAGACACCCTGGGACACTCTAGTACACCATTAGTCACCCTGGGACACTAGTACACCATTAGTCACCCTGGGACACTTTAGTATACCATTGTGTGGTGGCGTGAGTGTGTGGTGGGGTGAAAGTGTGGGTTAAGGGTGTAGAGAGGATGTGGGGAAGGGTGTGGGGGGAGAATTAGGGTGCGGGAGGGAGCGGGTAGCGTTTGGGGAGGGAGCGGGTAGCGTTTGGGGAGGGAGCGAGGGGGTGGAGAGGGAAGGGTTGCATCATCCTGTATCTAGGTATTAGGGTCAGGAAACCCACCTACACCCATGTGATCCCGTACACACCCGCATCGCGCTCGCGTGCGTGCGTGTGTGTGTGTGTGTGTGTGTGTGTGTGTGTGTGTGTGTGTGTGTGTGTGTGTGTGTGTGTGTGTGTGTGTGTGCGCGCGCGCGCGTGTGCGCGTGTGCGTGCGCGTCCTCCTAATAGTGGGTCATACTTTGACCCATACTTTCCTCAGGGCAAAAATTGTCATACTGGAAAATGGTAGCGGTTCGCGAAATTGACATACTGTCCCATTTTTCTGTTTTGGGTCCTCTGGTGGGTTAGGATTAGGGCACTTTTTAGTACGACAGTTTCTTGACGTTGCGAAACCTTAGGAGAATAGGCTGGTGTGTGTGTTTTGTTTGTCGCGGTCCCTGTGGCTCAGCGGTAAGACACTCGCCTGGAACTTCGCGAGCTCTTTGGTCTGGGTTTGTATCCTAGCCTGGGAGGATCGACTGGGCACCAGTCTTTAACTGTAGCCTCCGTTCACCCAGCAATGAATAGGTATCTGGTTGTTAAACTCTTTTACGGGTCATATTCCAGGGGAAAAAATAAGATTAAGGACCTGCCCGAAACGTTATACGTGCTAGTGGCTTTACGAGAATGTAAGAACTCTTTTTATATATATAAATTAAATAAAATGCTCAAATCAAAAATAAAGTTTGAGAGGTGAGTAAGTCTGCGGATATTGTGTGCCGGATTTGACGCCTGGCTGCGGGTGGTGGGGTCACCCCCTCCGCTACTTCCATGACCCACTGTTGTTGAGTGCTTGGTAACCCAGTACACTATATGAAGTATAACATTATACCTAAACTTCTTCACGGGGGTAACACAAGAAAATATATATCATTGTGTCATTGGCTATGGTTATCATTGCAACTGAAGGACCAGGGCTGTGGTAGGAAATCTTCCACACCTGTACTGTGGTGACAAGGTTAGTGGCTCTCACGACTAATAAATAAAGTGTTTCCGGGGTTCCCAGAGCGCCAATGTGACGCTTTACGGCCGTTGTCAGCCAGAGGAATATTAATATGAAGGAAGCAGGTGCAGCACCTCGCTAATAGTCTCCTCCACACAGGTGGTGTGAGAGCGTGACTATACCGCTCTCACGGCATATATTGTGTGTGTGTGTGATGGTGGTGACTAAGGTGATGAGTGAGAGCTGGTGCCAGGTAGGGAAGTGACAATGATGGCGAGGTCCTGGTGCAGGCGGGGCAAGCACTTAGTGCGACTTCCGTTGATTAATGTCGCTGTTCCACTTCTCACCACTCTGATCTGGAGGTCAGCGCAGATGCGCTCCACAACAATTTGGTAAGTCACTCGACTCTAATGCCCTGGCTTGAATGATCTACTGAACGCAACACTTAAAACAGTACAAATGGAGCTCTAATCTAGCAGCAAAACGGTAAAAGACTTACCTGTGTTGTGGAGAGAGAAAGCTGGTGTTGACAGTCCAAGAGGTCACTTATGAGAGAGGCTGCAGGTTCCTGCCTGCCACCACCTCCTCCTCCTCCTCCTTCTCCTCCTCCTCCTTCCTCTTCTCTTCCTCTTAGTATTGTCACCGAAACCGTTTTCAAGTTGCTCTTCTTGTGCAGGTGAGCATCACGTTTGCACAAGGTCCCCTCAAACGTTAGCGAGATCATCCGGTGTGGGAGGAATAGTTGGTGGAGCCTCCCAGGTGGGCTCTGTTGGTTGTTCTTCTGCTGTTGGTTGTTGGTTGTGGGCACTACTGCAGTTGTTGCCGTCATGGGTGGGCGTCGTTAGTGATTCCGGTGACGGTGCCTGTGACTGCAGGAAGACATGCTGACGACGCCTCACAGCGGGGCGGGGGTGGGGGGGGAAGACTCAACACTCGTCTTACAGTGTCTTACCTGGGCAACACAACACGTTAGGAAGCCCACTACTCTATGTAGATATGTTTACATCCAGGGGGAGTCAGTTATTTATGAGTTGAGTGGGTGAAGTCTCCGAAGGTGGGAGAGAGCAAGGCAGGACGTGGGTCGCTGGATCTTGGCTAGGTAGGGATGAGTGCTCAACTGGACCTAAACTGACAGCCGCTCGGGATGGGACCGCCCGGACCAGAAAGACCAACCCAGGCGGGAGTTGCTTATCACTACTGGGGTGGCGGTGGGTGCTCGTGGGCGTTCATGGGGAGGTGGGTGGTGGGCGGCGGGTGATGGGCTGTGGATGGTAAGGGGTAAATTTATATTTATAAACTTTTTTCGTAACAAATTCCTACAAATCATCACATCTGTGGTATGAATAGGCGTACAGACGTGAAAGCGTCTATGTTACAATTAGTGATGAGATGTACATAAAACAAAACACGAGTTTATATTTAGTTTGAAATATAATAATACTATAAAGGTTTATCGAAACTTGGACAGCCTTTGAAACGTGACACCATCAATAGATTCATTGTCGAGCCTAGAGCACGGGCTCTGAACACTACTTATGTAAGATGGGTCTCATTTAGACAGAATTGAAATTGCTTGTCAACGTGCGTCTTTTTTGTGAGAGTAATTCCTTAATGATGTAAAGTGTCCAGATGTGGACGGTAGGCAGGTGGTGGGTGGCAGACTCAGGTTGTGGGTGGCAGACTCAGGTTGTGGGTGGCAGACTCAGGTTGTGGGTGGCAGACTCAGGTTGTGGGTGGCAGGCTCAGGCTATGGGCGGGATTGAGATTTAGCTCTTTGGTTCCGTATGATAGATGGTGGAAAGGGCGGCAGTTTTGAACAAGTGTGAATGTATGTGTGTGTGTGTGTGTACTGGTGGATCAACCTGACACGGGTCATGATGAATCAAGAGACATGATCTAAGGTAGGAACAGGTGCCGAGATCTCGCTGTAATCTCTCCCCTCAACCCACAATCCCGATCAAGGCTCTTTCCGGCCCACTGAAGGCTCTCTCTTTCCGGCCCACTGGAATCTCTCTTTCCGGCCTACTGGAGGCGCTCTCTTTCCGGCTCATTGGAGGCGCTCTCTTTCCGGCCCACCGAAGGTGCTCTTCTTCCCTTGGAGGGGCTCTCCTGCCCACTGGAAAGATTTTCTAGCTCAACGGAAGCTTTCTTCGGCCCACTGGAGGCGCCTTCTGGCACGAGGAATGTTTCTATGGCCCTCCCTGGAGGCTTGTGGTACCCGCCTGGATATCTCTGTTTCCCAAAAAAGGCTTTTTATTTAATTTCAATCTTGGAGGCTCTCTCTGGTACCTGAAGTTCTTTATGGCACACAGAAGGCTCTCTGTGGCTCCCCGACATGAGCATTCTTCAGGCGTGAATCATATAACGTCACGCTTTAAGGGTTAAGCCTCTGCCTCATTGTCACTACAGTTTTGGGGTCTGGCAAGAGCAGGTCGCGTCTTACAGAGAGCGGACCGGATAGCTCTCGTCTTACAAAGAGATGGCTGGAGAGGTCGCGTCCTGCAGAGAGCGGACCGGATACCTCGCGTCCTACAAGAGATGGCTGGAGAAGTCGCGTCGTGCAGGGAGCGGACCGGATAGCTCTCGTCCTACAAAGAGATGGCTGGAGAGGTCGCGTCGTGCAGGGAGCGGACCGGATACCTCGCGTCCTACAAAGAGATGGCTGGAGAGGTCGCGTCCTGCAGTGAACCCAGCTGACTGAAATGTATTATTATTATTATCAGTTTTACTTCAGTGACTCAGTGTAAATATACGGTGTGCGCGTGTGCATACCTTGCACGTACCTTGGAACGTACGCACGAGACTGACGTCACAGATTACATAACGCATTTCTATTAATTAAAAATAATTGAAGTAAAATTGGGATCCATCTCCTGGGCCAGTAAGGCGAGGTACCAACCTCCGCGCACAGCTGACGTCAATTGGTCTTCATAATAAACTACTCAAACACTATCATAACTGATATAGCACATTGAAGGGACATGAGGACAAGACAGAATGAGAGATGGAAGAGGACAGAGGGAAGGAAAAAATGGCCACTTGAATCTTAGGGGGTCGAATGCCGAGCTGCAAGAGGCGAGGCCTTCGTTGTACCGACCAGACCAAGTATGTTTGATTCTATATATAAAATATAGAGATGGAAGCGAAACAATATAGACAATGGAGCGTGTAAACTGGGAAGGAGGAAGTTAACTGGCCAAGTCTGGCGTAGGAGGAGCCGAGACGGGTCACCCCCGTGTCCGAATGTTCGTTTCCTGACACTCGGATAACTTTCTTACCATCAATAGATCACGAAGAACATATAACAATTTAGAATCACGATGGATGATAATTCATGTTTGTCATCTGTGTATCTGGAATATTTCTTAGGTTTGCGTTTCCAGTGAGAGCTTGAACAAATGTACATGGTTTTCTTCTCAGGGGTTAACATATTGAGATGCTGGAGGGATGACCGCCATTAGGGTAAGTTGGTGACGGGGCCAACCTGGCCAGCCAGTGATGGAAAACTAGGTCTTCTCTCCTCCTCCTCTCCTCTAGGCTAGAACCTTCCAGTCCCCGCCCCACCCCCGACTCCTGACCCGGCCCCACCCCCGACTCCTGACCCCGGCCCCACCTCCCTCTCCTGACCCCCGCCCCCGACTCCTGACTCGGCCCCACCACCGTCTCTTGACCCCGGCCCCACCGCCCTCTCCTGACCCGGCCCCACCACCCTCTCCTGACCCGGCCCCACCCCCGTCTCCTGACCCGGCCCCACTCCCGTCTCATGACCCGGCCCCCACCACCGTCTCCTGACCCCGGCCCCACCACCGTCTCCTGACCCCGGCCCCACCGCCCTCTCCTGACCCCGGCCCCCACCACCGTCTCCTGACCCCGGCCCCACCACCGTCTCCTGACCCCGGCCCCACCACCGTCTCCTGACCCGGCCCCACCGCCCTCTCCTGACCCCGGCCCCACCGCCCTCTCCTGACCCCGGCCCCACCGCCCTCTCCTGACCCCGGCCCCACCGCCCTCTCCTGACCCCGGCCCCCACCACCGTCTCCTGACCCCGGCCCCACCACCGTCTCCTGACCCCGGCCCCACCACCGTCTCCTGACCCGGCCCCACCGCCCTCTCCTGACCCCGGCCCCACCGCCCTCTCCTGACCCCGGCCCCACCGCCCTCTCCTGACCCCGGCCCCACCGCCCTCTCCTGACCCCGGCCCCACCACCCTCTCCTGACCCGGCCCCACCGCCCTCTCCTGACCCCGGCCCCACCGCCCTCTCCTGACCCCGGCCCCACCGCCCTCTCCTGACCCCGGCCCCACCGCCCTCTCCTGACCCCGGCCCCACCACCCTCTCCTGACCCCGGCCCCACCACCCTCTCCTGACCCCGGCCCCACCACCCTTTCCTGACCCCGGCCCCACCACCCTCTCCTGACCCCGGCCCCACCGCCCTCTCCTGACCCCGGCCCCACCGCCCTCTCCTGACCCCGGCCCCACCGCCCTCTCCTGACCCCGGCCCCACCGCCCTCTCCTGACCCCGGCCCCACCACCCTCTCCTGACCCCGGCCCCACCACCCTCTCCTGACCCCGGCCCCACCACCCTCTCCTGACCCCGGCCCCACCACCCTCTCCTGACCCGGCCCCACCACCCTCTCCTGACCCCGGCCCCACCGCCCTCTCCTGACCCCGGCCCCCACCGCCCTCTCCTGACCCCGGCCCCCACCGCCCTCTCCTGACCCCGGCCCCCACCGCCCTCTCCTGACCCCGGCCCCCACCACCCTCTCCTGACCCCGGCCCCCACCACCCTCTCCTGACCCCGGCCCCCACCACCGTCTCCTGACCCCGGCCCCACCACCCTCTCCTGACCCCGGCCCCACCACCCTCTCCTGACCCCGGCCCCACCACCCTCTCCTGACCCCGGCCCCACCACCCTCTCCTGACCCGGCCCAACACACATGCACACCCTTTCCTGCGCCACACACACCCCCTCAACCCCTCCTGACTCTGTCCGTGAGTAATTACCAAGGGTCCATAGAATTACCCAAATTGGCCCAAATCGGCCCAAAACTACACAAATCGTCCTAGCATTACGTAAGTAATGAAGAAATATGGTATATTTACTTACTATAATGTTGGTGCTACACGTAGAACATGATTAAACCTATTTTTACTCTGAAATAATCTAATTTCATAACGAAATGAGACGTAAATATGTGAGGTGACGCCATAGGAAGTCGACGGTCCAAGCGACAATTATGTGGAGCGACTTATCCAAGATATGTGGTCGCCTGGAGTGTTTGCTGCCATAACAGCCTCCTGTACACAGTGATCCAGTCGTCGTATTTCATGGCTCAAATTGTCGCAAATTTAATTGGTAATATTAACAAGTAGAATATGTATTTATAATAATATTTTTCATAAACAGCCACAAAATATTTAATATTTATTAAAAAAAAGTATCTGGAAGCTAAATCAATTCCACATGACAATAAATTTGTTATATAGATACTAGCGTTATTCGTTGGTATGCGTTCGCTATTTAAACTACTCTAGTCCTTTTCGTTCAAAGAACACCGAACCCTACACGCTCTCTGATATATTGCTTAATTAACAAATATTCACAAATAAAGATTATATTTATATATGTTATCAGAAAGGCAGATATAAAATAGTTTGTGTTAATGCATCACAGAGATTATACCTTATTAGAGAGGAAAAATATTCATATTTTAAACAAGGCTTCTTGGCCGACGCTCTCCCTTTCGATGGGAACTATGACCTTTTGAAAATCAATGTTAATTGAATCTAGATATTGTAAAAAACGAAGTTTTTTATGTCATCAGAAAGACATATAAGCTGCATGTTAATACTTTGGTATAAATATAACTGAAGTGAAAGTGAAGATATATGCCTTTTTATAGTTGATGGCTCGCTCAGGGAGTGTGAAGGCCTGCACACAAGCCAATCAATTTTATAATTAATGTACATATATGCAAAGTAACGTCAAAGGTTTTTATTTCAGAATAAAAGACAGATGTAGACGATAATGTAAATACATTTCAAGGAAAACATATCTTAAATGAAAGCAAAGATATGGTCAAATAAATAGGCAATACCACACCATCGCCAGTGTCCGGACACATGAATATTCGCATTAGGTAGGTGAAAGGAAATGTACCCAACCATTTCCATTTACGCGACCAGTTTCCGTTCTTATGTTCTTACTTACATTTATTGAAATTTATCATCATCATCATTTACAGAAATAAATTAACATAAAAATGTAGTAATTTTAATACACAAAACAGAAGTAGATATGTATGTAAATTATGACGCAGGATAGGATCACTATTGCAGAACTATTCGCATACTTTGCGTCATTATATACAGTACTGGAATTTAAAAAAAAATATCGCGGAATTCAGAGATAACACCATCATTGGTGTCCAAGAAAAGTGTAAGTACTTCATTTATAATAATGTGCTGCCCAAAATCTTAGCGAAGTATCTAAAATTTGCTTACTGTAAGTAATTCATGCAAATGATTGTAAAGCCGTCGCCCAGTTGGGTGGGTGTAGAGCACATGACTGTTAAGCTGCCGCCCAGTTGGTTGGGTGTGGAGCACATGACTGTAAAGCTGCCGCCCAGTTGGGTGGGTGTGGAGCACATGACTGTTAAGCTGCCGCCCAGTTGGGTGGGTGTGGAGCACATGACTGTTAAGCTGCCGCCCAGTTGGGTGGGTGTGGAGCACATGACTGTTAAGCTGCCGCCCAGTTCGGTGGGTGTAGAGCAAGACTAGTAATTGGACGACTCACCATAGATGTAAAGTGCCTAGTATAGTGACTTGTGAGCCTCTTGTTGAATCACTTGTGATACAAAGATTATTGATGTGTGTATTTGTGTGGGTGATTGAATATGTATGTGAATGTATATGTATGTATATGTATATATGCTGCGTTGTTGCTGCCTACAGAGTAGGCAAAAAGAATCCATCAGGTCTAAATCAACGGAAAATTCGCCTGAAGCTGTCTTCCCAGTTCACGAAATCCAATCTAGTCCGGACAGCTGCATCCCTACGGAAGGGATTATACATCAACGAGTGCTTGACCAGGAACAGACAGCAAATCCTCTACCGCCTGCGTCAAATCCGGCAACAAAACCCAGATGCTATTCATCAGTGCTTCGTTAGAGATGGTCTGATAAAGGTGAGAAAAACCGCAGAGGGCAAAATGTTTACTATTACTAGAGAAGAAAACCTCAACACTTTCCTCTCCCAATGTGGTTTGTCTCACCTTATCACTCCCAATGAATTAACTTAATTAACCCCCTGTCAACTAGTGGGGCTAGGTATCCTAAGTCTCCTTGGTTCATTTTCTGACTTAATTTTTAACTTACTCTTACCTAGTCATTTACCGAAATTATTTAATTGAGTTATTAAGTAGTTCTTCAGGTCTTTTTAATTATACAGTCATTACTGAACTATCTATAGTTATTAATCATTAGCTTAAATTTGCCTATGTTTATTATTCAACTTTTCTTTGATTTCATTTATTACCTAGGTTGCCTAGCCTTGCCATGCTCCCTTACTCCATTGTACCCCTGGCTTTGCCTGCATCTCAAATTGCAAATTGTTACTTACAGTGTACCTGTGAGTACTCGTAAGCAATCTACCTCATTTTTGCTCAATTTGTTTTTTTGTTTTTTTGTATTGCTTAGTCTTGCTTATATTTTTTGTTTTGTATTTCCATATCTTGTGTTTTGTATAGTCCATGTTTACATGTTTTTTCTTTAATCTCATTAATTGCCTAGGTTGCCTAGCCTAGCCATACTCCCTTACTCCATTGTACCCCTGTAAGCCCCTTTTGTGTTTGTTTTGTACAGTATTGTGTATATATTTTTCCCTATTTTATAGCTTTTTTCTACTTATTTCTGATTCTACAATCAGCTTCTTTTATGCAGTCAAGTATAGACCCAGAACTTAACCTCTTATCCACTATCTATGACAATAATCACTTTAATGATCTAAATTGCAGATATTTTGCAGCACATGATGTAAACAATGTATTAACTCATAATCACAATATCTCTGTAATCAATTTGAACGTTAGATCCCTAGGTAAACACTTCGATGATGTTAGTGCCTTGATTGAAACTATTGGCAACAAATTCTCTTTTATTATACTTACTGAAACATGGTTGAAAGAGGATACTACTCAACTCTTTAACATGCCTAACTACTCAGCAATTCACAACTGTCGTCAACTTCAGAGAGGTGGTGGCACTGCTCTTTATTACCACCAAGAACTAACATGCCTAAAAGAAATTAGAACTAGAGACTGCTATGGGGAGTATATCTTCGCCAGCTTCAGAGTCAAGGGTGCCGAGTCTGTCCTGTCTGTGGGTGCAGTCTATAGAATTCCCAACACTGATGTGTCTGTATTCAACTCAAACCTTAGAAATCTAATACTTGATAACAGACTGAACAAAAACCACCTAATTATCGCAGGGGACTTTAATATTGACCTCTGCGAGCCAGAACACCCTACTGCTGTTAGCTTCCTCAACTGTATGAATTCCTGCCTCCTCATACCCTTAATCACTAGACCTACTAGAATCACTGATAGCACTGCCACGACTCTAGATCACATCTGGACCAACATAACCTCTCCGCTTACTTCAGGTATAATCACCGATAGCACTACAGACCACTACCCCACATTTCTCTTAACTAACATTAGCAAACCACCTCTAGAAACAAGGGAGTTAAGCTTTAGGCTGCACAATGAAACTGCTATAAACAATTTTATAACTGCTGCTGATAATGTCAACTGGGAGTCCGAATTAGGTAACATAGGGGACATCAACCTAGCAGTGCAATCTTTTCTACAAACAACTCTTAGCCTTTATAACACCCACTGTCCTAGGCTTACAAAACAAGTCACAAGCAAAAGGCTTAACAATCCTTGGCTTACAAAGGGAATACTGAAATCCATTAACAAAAAACACGACCTTGAGAAGAAGTATAGGTTAGGAATTGTCTCCAAAGAATTCTCAAAGAATTACTCATTATTGCTAACTAAGATAATTAGACGAGCCAAAACTAATTACTACGAAGATAAATTTACTCAAATAAAGAGCAACATTAAACAAACTTGGAGCACAATTTCACAAATATTGGGATCAAAGAAATCTTTAAATAACAAACCGACTCTCCTGTCTAATAACGATGGTCAGCTTTCAGCCTCTGATTCTGCTATTGAGTTCAATAGGTTCTTCTCTTCCATTGGTTCATCCCTTGCAAATGATATTCCATCTTCCAGTACTGACATTAAGGACTATCTTACAGGTAACTATCCACAGTCTCTGTACCTAAAGCCTATTAACTCCACTGACGTCAATGAGATAATCCTTTCCCTTAAAACCAAGTCTGGTGCCCTTGAGGAGATACCAACTTTAATTTACAAAAAAGCCTCCAGATCTTTAGCCCCTGCTATTGCTTTGCTCTTCAACAAGTCACTTGAACTCCAAACCTTTCCAGATATTCTAAAAAAAGCGAGAGTAACGCCTGTCCACAAATGTGGTGACCCCACAGATGTTAACAACTACAGACCTATATCAATCCTGCCAAACTTGTCAAAAATTTTTGAAAAACTTATATACAAGCAGCTTTACTCATATCTAGCCAAACTCAATATACTTAGCCCTTGCCAATATGGCTTCAGACCCAAAAAAAGCACTAACGATGCACTTATTAGTATGCTTAACTCGATTCATACAGCTCTTGATAAAAAGGAGCTCCCTGTTGGGTTATTTGTGGACCTGCGTAAAGCTTTTGATACTGTCAACCACCAAAACCTTCTTCTTAAACTACATCATTATGGAGTCAGAGGACACTCCCTACAATACCTCGAGTCCTACCTTACTGACAGGCTCCAATATGTTTCTGTGAATAATACAATTTCTCCCACCCTACCCATCAACATTGGTGTTCCTCAGGGTAGCATACTTGGCCCTCTCCTCTTTCTCATCTACATTAATGACCTTCCAAATGCCTCCCAACACCTCAAACCAATTCTATTTGCTGACGACACAACCTTCATTTACTCCAGTCCTGACCCTCTTGCTCTAAATGCCACAGTAAATACTGAGCTAAATAAAGTCCATCTTTGGCTAACTGCCAACAAACTCACCCTTAACATTGACAAAACCTTCTATATTCTGTTTGGCAATAAATCCTCTAGTCTTATAAATCTCAAAATAAACAATACCCAAATTTGTAACAAATTAGATGGCAAATTCCTTGGCATTCTCATTGACCACAAGCTGAATTTCCAGGGACACATTCTAAATATATCAAAAAAAGTTTCAAAAACTGTGGGCATTCTTTCTAAGATCAGATATTATGTACCACGCCCTGCTCTGGTGACTCTCTATTACTCCCTTATCTATCCTTATCTCAACTATGGTATTTGTGCTTGGGGTTCTACTACCCAAAATCACTTACGTCCTCTAATTACCCAACACAAAGCCGCTATTAGAACAATATCCAACTCTGGCCCCAGACATCACTCGGTACCCCTACTCAAATCTCTTAATATGTTAGATATTAAGTCACTGCACATTCTCTCATGTGTATTATACATATATAAAACGCTAAACTATAATGCCAATCCTGATCTTAAAAGCTTCATAGAAGGTTGTAACAGAACCCATGAGCACCACACCAGAAATAAATACAGTTTTGATATTCCTAGAGTACGTCTTAATCAAACTAGAAATGCTCTGCAAATCAAGGGGCCCAGAATGTGGAATGACCTTCCCAACCATGTTAAAGACTGTACCTCTCTCAACCAGTTTAAGATAAAAACTAAACACTACCTAATAAATTCCCTGTAATCTACCTCACTCCTCTATTGTCAATCCATGTCTGTTATTTTCTTTTTTTTTTTTCTTTTTTTTAATCAACACTGTTTGTCAACCTATTGTATTTGTGCTGCTTTTTCAGTCATGTTCCCCCTTTTTTTTTTTATCTTTATTTGTATTTGTTCTCAACATCTTTTATTCTTTATGCTCAATTAGTATTAAGTTCTAGATATTAATGTTTTTTCTTGCCCGAAACGCATTGCGTAATAGTGGCTTTAGGCATTGTATGTACTAGCTCTATCTATATATCAATCCATTAATGTAACATCACTTGTATGTATATACCTTACCTGAATCTGATATGCAATTGACGATCACGAAACAATAATCATTTGTATGCGGAAAATTCCATATTTCATTTCTCTGGATTTACCGCATATATATATGTATATATATGTACATGTATGTATGATTATGTGTACATGTATATATAACATTAATAAGAGGAAATGAAGATGAAGAAATGATAAAAAGAATGGCAATAGTGGATAGTAGTAACACACTTAAGAATTATTCAGTAATAAACACAAACTCGTCCTTCACCTATGGTAAAGGAAAGTCAACTTTGAAGGATTCAATTTACATGAGATTAAGATTAGGATACAAATATATCTGGCAATACGGAGTTGATGTCAGTGAAAAAGATAAGGATTGTAAATTATGTAGTATGCCGCACGCCCACACCTTAGAACATTATGTATTAGAGTGTCAACTTATTGATAACTATAGAAATAAGGAAATAAGTAATGTACCACATCAAATTGTTTGTATGTGTGATAATGGTATGATAGACAGTATACTTAGGAGCTACAAAAATTTTGCCCCAAGAGTGTAACAATTAGATGCTGTACTTACTATATTAACCTGCAATGTTAAATGGGATTCTTGTAATGTTAATTGTCTATTTGTACTTACTGAATTTGTTCGCCCCTTGAGGGACTTGCAGTAGAGGAGTTAGAAATAGCCTAAGTTACTCTATCCCTTTGAAATGTATTTTTTTCTTGTCTCAATAAACATACTTGAACTTGAACTGTAAATATTTGTGGCTTCCTGACCATAAAGTTACCACCGCAGAGGGTAAGAGACCGGATGTACCCAGTATACAAGCCGCACTAGCTATTAGTTCATAAAAGCTGACAACTTACCCAGATAAACATTACTTCCTAATTATATATATATATGCAAATAATACAATTGAAATGTTTAAAACGTGATTATATATATGTATCATGTGGACAGTTTTTAATGTAATTTTTTCTCCTGATATTCGGGTTCTTTATTATGCTTCATCTTGAGGCAAAGCCCAATACCTTACGCCATATCGATGCTCTGTCCACAGATCATTCTCTCTCTCTCAAATCATATACATTGATGATCTTTACCATTGTGATCATTGCTGTTTTCTTATATGTGCTGCCAATCTGTTATATGGTGTTTATAAATCTTGTTTATCTGTATCTTTTGCTACCCAGTCTCCCAATCTTTATGTACCCATTCTGAACATCTTTACCATTGTGATCATTGCTGTCTTATATGTGCTGTCAATCTGCTGTATGGTGTCTATTAATCTTGTTTAAATTACTAATCAAGCTGTCAATGTAATCAATCAGAGCTTTAATATAACAATGTGCTTTAATATACTTACTTATCTCTCTCATCTCATTTTTCTCTTGTAATGTATCTTTCATTTATCAATTCTGATTGAAATTACCTACTTAAAATTATCTGCTAGATTAAGGACCTGCCCGAAACGCTGCGCGTACTAGTGGCTTTACAAGAATGTAATTACTGTACTATCCAATGTATTCTCACAAACCCAATGTACCTTCTTGTATATATATAAATAAAATAAATAAAATAAAATAAAATAATTAAGTTTTGTCAATGTTAAGGGTGAGTTTGTTGGCAGTTAGCCACAGATGGACTTTATTTAGCTCAGTATTTACTGTGGCATTTAGAGCAAGGGGATCAGGACTGGAGTAAATGAAGGTTGTGTCGTCATCAAATAGAATTGGTTTGAGGTGTTGGGAGGCATTTGGAAGGTCATTAATGTAGATGAGAAAGAGGAGAGGGCCAAGTATGCTGCCCTGAGGAACACCAATGTTGATGGGTAGGGTGGGAGAAATTGTATTATTCACAGATACATATTGGAGCCTGTCAGTAAGGCTCAGTCAGTAAGGTATAAGATCAATATAGATCTAGTTTCTGCCGTTCTTCTGACATAAAAAGACCTTTGGTTTAATAAGTTATTAAGATGTTTTCAACAATATTACTAGGGCGTTCACCGATTCCAACATGGGCGACCCTTTTGGAAACGCATGGAAACGTAAGTAATGAAGAAATATGGTATATTTACTTACTATAATGTTGGTGCTACACGTAAAACATGATCAAACCTATTTTTACTCTGAAATAATCTAATTTCATAACGAAATGAGACGTAAATATGTGAGAGGTGACGCCATAGGAAGTCGACGGTCCAAGCGACAATTGTGTGGAGCGACTTATCCAAGATATATGGTCGCCTGGAGAGTGTTTGCTGCCATAACAGCCTCCTGTACACAGTGATCCAGTCCTTTTCGTTCATTGAACACCGAACCCTACACGCCCTCTGATATATTGCTTAATTAACAAATATTCACAAATAAAGATTATATTTGTATATGTTATCAGAAAGGCAGATATAAAATAGTTTTTGTGAATCCATCACAGAGATTATACCTTATTAGAGAGGAAAAATATTCATACTTTAAACAAGGCTTCATGGCCGACGCTCTCCTTACCGATATGGGAACTATGACCTTCCGAAGATCAATGTTAATTTAATCTAGATATTGTAATAAACGAAGTTTTCTATGTCATCATAAAGACATAAATATAAGCTGCATGTTAATACTTTGGCATAAATATAACTGAAGTGAAAGTGAAGATATATGCCTTTTTATAGTTACTTGATGGCTCGCTCAGGGAGTGTGAAGGCCTCCACACAAGCCAATCAATTTTATAATTACTTTGCATATATGCAAAGTAACGCCATAGGTCTTTATGTCAGAATAAAGACATGTAGACGATAATGTAACTACATTTCAAGGAAAATATATCTTAATATAATTATTAAATGAATGCAAAGTTATGGTTAAATAAATAGCCAATACCACACAATCGCCGGTGTCCGGACACATGAATAGTCGCATTAGGTGAAAGGAAATGTACCCAACCATTTCCATTTACCCAACCAGTTTGTGCACCCTATACTCATCCTCTGTGCGGTAATTTATTGTGCACCCCATACTCATCTTGTTACCAGTAGTTTGTGCAACCCATACTCATCCTGTGACCCGTAATTTATTGTGCACCCCATATTCATCCTGTTACCGGTAGTTTGTGCAGCCCATACCCATCCTGTGACCTGTAATTTATTGTGCAACCCATACTTATCCTGTGACCTGTAGTTTATTGTGCAGCTAATACTCATCCTGTGAGTCATAGGACATTGCGCAACCCTTTCTCATCGTGTGAATCTTTGTTTTCTGAGGTTGGAAGAAAAACGTGCTCAGATTGGGGACTTGTTTATTTTATAATGGTAAATAATAAATTAATATATAAAATTAATATATAATAAATTAATTTATTATATAAATTAATAAATAACAAATTAATAGATAAAATTATTATTATATAATAAATAATAATAATAACAAATAGTATAATGATAAGCAATTATTTTAATGAATCAAATAGCTAATTTGGATGAATGATAAATAATTATTGACTAGTGCATAACAATAAAGTATTAAGGAATAATTATAATGAATAATCCTTAATGATAAAGTAGAGATCAATTACAATTAATAACTACATCCATAGGTAGTAAATGAAAGTTGCATTAATTAGACTAATTACAATTCATGGGAATATTTCTTAGCTATCTGCAGGCTTATCACTTTGGGGGTTCCGGCGGAGCACCTCCAAAGATACAGCAAATGTTTAGCATGCTAGAGCAAGTGCCCCTTGAGCACATCTGTGGGCCGTCCCTTTCTAAATTAAAACAGGGGATGCAGAGGATCCCGGGAGGAGGGCGGGCGTTATGTAAGAGCAGCTGCTGGCTTGGGGAAAGGGGCCCACGCCGTCTCCGTCCCGGTTTATATAACCTCGGGTCAATGCGCGCGCAGCTTGGGGCGGTTAAAGTCGGCTTCCAGACATACGTTTTCTTCCACTCAGAAAACCCACCGTTTTTGGGAAACAGTGTTCTTTTTACTTTGCTCTCCATATTCATCCTCTGCGCGATAGTTTCTTGTGCAACCCATACCCATGATGTGAGTGGTAGTTTATTGTGTACCCTATACTCATCCTGTGAGTATAGGGTACACAATTCTTGTTTGGATTCTTGTAATGTTATTTGTCTATTTGTACTCACAGCATTTGTGCGCCCCTTGAGGGACTCGAATTAGAGGGGGGTTGAAATAGCCTAAGCTACTCTATCCCTTTGAGATGTATTTATTGATTATCTCAATAAACATACTTGAGCTTGAACTTGGGTACACAATGAGTTCATTTGTACTCCATACTCATCATCAAGAAGTGTATTTTACCAGCATTGTAATATAAATTAAGAATAAAAGCTTAACTGGATTACGGACCCATAATCAAAATAAGAGCCATCACTAATTATCATGACAAATTGTCTAGGCTACACTTCCGCCTTCGACAAGCTGCCGCCGGAGGTGGGTATAGTTTATTGTACACCCTCGCACCCCCAGTCCTGGAAGGGCGGGCATTGGGATGTGGACATGTGTACTGTCTCAGACCCTGTTGGAATATAACCAGTCTGTCAATCGGGTCAACCCAAGTGTTGCGTTTCCATGCGTTTCCAAAAGGGTCGCCCATGTTGGAATCGGTGAACGCCCTGGTAATATTGTTGAAAACATCTTAATAACTTATTAAACCAAAGGTCTTTTTATGTCAGAAGAACGGCAGAAACTAGATCTATATATGAAAACTCTTTCAGGACAAAATTTAAAGTAAAACTAGATTATGTAAAACTAGATTAAAGTAAATTTATGTTTCTATCTTTCTTGAGACGTATAAAAATCTTACGTTTATTAACGATTCTGCGTGAAATAATCATTGTTCTGAGACGAATATTGCGGATTTCCGGCTCTACGGCCGATGAAAAATGCAACTTTTATACAACTACAAATATCTTTAGTTTTACTTTAAATTTTGTCCTGAAAGAGTTTTCATATATAGATCTAGTTTCTGCCGTTCTTCTGACATAAAAAGACCTTTGGTTTAATAAGTTATTAAGATGTTTTCAACAATATTACTAGGGCGTTCACCGATTCCAACATGGGCGACCCTTTTGGAAACGCATGTGTCGTACCTAGTAGCCAGAACTCACTTCTCAGCCTACTATGCAAGGCCCGATTTGCCTAATAAGCCAAGTTTTCATGTATTAATATATTTTCTCTTATTTCTTTCTTATGAAATGATAAAGCTACCCATTTCATTATGTATGAGATCAATTTTTTTTTATTGGAGTTAAAATTAACGTAGATATATGACCGAACCTAACCAACCCTACCTAACCTAACCTAACCTATCTTTATAGGTTAGGTTAGGTTAGGTAGCCGAAAAAGCTAGGTTAGGTTAGGTCAGGTAGGTTAGGTAGTCGAAAAACAATTAATTCATGAAAACTTGGCTTATTAGGCAAATCGGGCCTTGCATAGTAGGCTGAGAAGTGCGTTCTGGCTACTAGGTACGACATATGGAAACGCAACACTTGGGTTGACCCGATTGACAGACTGGTTATATTCCAACAGGGTCTGAGACATTTGCACTGGCGGGCGGCATTCTTGCCAACTATATGGCTGTTAAGTTGAAAATTGTAACTGTTAAGAGCATTCTATTGTGGTTTTAATATTGAACAATTATACATATACGAAACAGACAAATCTGGTGTCCGAAATAGTAAAAATATTAGTGTGCGATGTGATCAATGTAAGGGGGATATTGGGTGTGCCTCGTATCCCCTACAACAACAAGAAGTTCGAGAGCGATGAGGCCGCCACCTACTAGCTTCAGGATGTCGTCGAATCTAAATCAACAATATACTACCGCCGCTACTTTCTCGGAAACGTAAGTACCTGCCGCTTTACTTCTCTCACCCTGCCTAGCCTGGCCTGGCCTGACCTGGCCTAGCCAGACCTGACCTAGCCAGACCTGACCTGGCCTAGCCTTACCTAGCCTAGTCTGACCTGGCCTAGTCTGACCTGACCTGGCCTAATAAGGGCGTGATAAGAGGCTAACGTGTGGTCTTGAAGGAAGTCGATAAAGCAGACAATTTTCAAAAGGAAGGGCAGCATAACGAGCAGACAGGAATGGACAGACAGTCGGTTATCCCATAATGTGTAATACGCCCCGCACAGCATGGGTGGAGTGGGGGGGGGGGGGGTTGTAGCAGGGCACAGTATGGTGATGGTGCGGGTGAAGTACACACCCACTGAATTCCTGCCATCAATAATTGTTTTCATAACCATTAGAACAATGGCATCCCTCCAGCCACCATCCTTCCACTGACCCCCTCCTCTGGTCCTCCACCTCAGACAATAACCCCCCACACCCCCTCTCCCTTCCAGACATCAGCATGTCAAAATCAGTACCATAATGTGTTTAAACTATTTAAACTAAGTCATTGTGTATCTCAAGGTATCTTAATTCATTTGAAAGTGTACATGTGCATTCGTTCATATACTCGCCTAATTGTGCTTGCTGGGGTTGAGCTCTGGCTCTTTAGTTCCACCTCTCAACCGTCAATCAACAGGTGTACAGGTTTCTGAGCCTATTGGGCTCTATCATATCTACACTTGAACCTGTGTATGGAGTCAGCCTCCACCACATCACTTACTAATGCATTCCATTAGATATAATCATATATGATTACACATAATCATAATCATTCCATACACATAATCATATATGTGTACGTCAACTTATACATACATGCGTATATATACCTCATATTAAAATACTGATAAACGAATGACCATGAACAAATTAATTTATAATTGTAGCACTATATATAATTTTAATAGACTAATTACGTGTTTATACATTTGAATGGTCCAGACAGGTGGCCAGCCTTGGACATATACACTTCTGGTAGGCACAATGACCTCATGTTAGACCCTTGATAGATTGTGAGAGAGAGAGAGAGCTGGGGCAGGGAGGTGAGTGCCCCAGGGAGATAATCCATGCCCCGCCTCGAGGTCAGTTCTCGAGTCACACCAAGAATAACAATCGAGCAAGTTGTCCTGACCAGGATGTGGCATATTAGGGAGGGTTGAGGAATAGGAAGCCTGTCTGATAGGGCTCTTGGCAGTCTTCCTATTCCTATTGAGGAATAGGAAGCCTGTCTGAGCAGCTCTCCCTCAGTCTACCTATCTATATGGAAGAAATGTATCTAGGCCCTCCTCCCCCCTGCCTATTCTCTCTCCCCCACCTTTCTTCCTTCATTTCCTCCCTCCTTCCCTCCCCCTGACTGGTGAGAGAGTAGGAGTGTGAGAGTGGTTAGAGAACTCGTAGTTCTCACGCTCGTGAAATTGTCTGCGACCCTGGAGGAGTAGAGCGGAGAGGGGGGTGAAAGTAGATGACGATGGAGGAGTAGAGGGGAGCATTATATGCAGTGAACGTAGGTGTCTATGGAAGAGTACATCATAGAGGAGGGTGAAAGGAAGGTGACGATGGAGGAGGAGAAGGGAGGGGGTGTGAAGGTAGGTGATGATGGAGGAGTAGAGGGGAGGAGGGAGGCAAAGGTAGGTGTCTATGGAAGAGTACATCATAGAGGGGGGTGAACGTAGGTGGCGATGGAGTAGAGCAAAAGGGGTGGGGGTTGAAAGTAATCCTGAGTTTAATTTTTTAGTTATACCTGTATATAGTGACACCTCGGCTTACGAATGAATATTTATGAACTTTTCGGGTTACGAGCCTAATTTCTTCGAAAAATTTGAATCGGGTTACAAACTTTGCCTCGGGAAAGGAGTTTGTTGATATACGTATGGGCTGACCTAGCGCGTGGTGGCATGGTGATCGCGCCTCAGTTTACCAGTGTCTCCTGCCTAGTAAGTATCGCGCCTGAATTCTTTGTAAAGCATTACATTTGTTTTGGGATTTTTGGCTATTTGAACATAAAATTTGTTATGATATATCTTGCCATGAGTCCCAAGAAAGCCAGTGGTAAGGTTCAAGCCAAGAAAACACATGTGAGAATGACCATAGAGGAAAAACAAGAGAGCATTCTTAAACATCAAAATGGTGCACAGGTTGTTGAACTAGCTAGGCAGTACAACAAATCTATGTCAACAATATGCACTATACTTGCTAAGAAAAAGGACATTATGAGCATTAAAGTGGCAAAAGGCATATCAACAATCCCGAAACAAAGAACACAAACACTTGAGGATGTTAAAAAGTTTTTATTAATTTGGATACACAACAAGGAGTTAGCAGGTGATAGCATTTCAGAGGCCATCATTTGTGAGAAACCAAGGCATTTGCATGAAGACCTTTTAAAGAAAACCCCTGGAATGAGGGGGGTGGGGGAAGATGAATCAAGTTTGAAAATGTGAAAAGTTTGTGTGACAATAGAGCCTCGTGGAAAACTTTTGCTGTGGTCATTACCTGGTGGAATGCACCCAGGATGGAGTATTAGGGCTATACATCTTTTAAATCATAAAAGTAATAAACATTTCCCATCAACCTTACAAACAATATTAACCTATTTTCATGTATTTCCCCCATGTGCATTTTAACAAAGTTGCTAAATTGCCTTTATCATTCTGTAAAATTTCAATTACAGTACTGTATGTATAATTTTGTTAGTATAAATGGACTGAATATTCTGAAATTGCTATTAATTTTACAATTTCAGATTCAAAGGTGGTCTGGACACCCAATTTGGTCAGACAGGTGAAGAGAGCATTTAGGATAGTTCGAAGAGATGAAGATGGTCGCAATTGTGTTCGAAGAGGCAAACGCCCCCCTTTGCTCCTGACATTTTGTTCAACCATTGACCTCTGCACACCTAACACAAGGTAGGTTGAAAACTCCTCCTTCATGTCATTGGTACATTAGCCAGAAACTCAGGGCTCATGTAGGAATATCCCTAAAAAAAAAAAAGTGGCTCCAACAATGCATCCTCCAAGTCTGGAGGATGAGCAGGAGCATTGTCGAGAAGCAGGACCTTGAGTGTCAAACTTTTCTCTTGCAGATATTTTTTGATGGCAGGGCAAACCACTCCACATCACAGTTTTTCTGCACGTTATATATTTGTTAAAACTCTTGGATTTTCGGAATGATACACGAGCAAGGGTTTAATTTTCAAATCGCCACACAGCAAAATAGTTAGCCTATCCTGACACAAGTTAGCCCAAGTTAGCTTGTGTCCGGGCAGTGACGTCTCCTCTTGGGTAATGTATGTCCTCTTCGGCAATTTTTTCCAGAAGAGCCATGTCTCCTCACAATTAAACACTTGTTGTGGAATATATCCATCAATACAGTATCTACAAAATCTTTAAAATCACGAACAAATCTTTCAGCCCCTACTTTGTCTGAGCTGGCACCCTCACCATGCCTCACAACACTATGAATACCAAGTCTTTTTTCAAAATTTCTCAAACCATCCCCTACTCACCTTAAACTCTTTCGTATCTGCAAAGCTCGTTCTAGGGGTTTTCTTTATAAGATCTTGCATGAAGATTTCATTGTTGACCAAACCACACACTGGAAATTGAATAGACGACATTTCGATCCGTCCTGGACCATTATAAAGTCGATTGTGATGAGATGAGGGAAGCAAGAGCATTAAGTAGGCAAGAGAGAGAGGTGAGGAGATGGCAAGTATGTACGTATGTACATGAATAAAACATGTACATACTTATACATAACGTGTGTAAATAGTGTAATAAACACAATAACAGTATTTTGGGAGGAGGAATGTTGGCGAGTAATGTGTTGGAGGAGGGAGGGAGGACTGGCAGGGTGTGGCAGCTCAATCATGTTTTTTGGGCTGACCATACCAACATAGTGGATCGTTATGGTGAATACATACGTAGATGGGTATATACAATGTGTGTATATAGTGTAATAACAGCAAAAGCACTGTTTGATTGTAGAATATGTCGCATATATGAGGCCCATAATTTTGAGCATAGCGATGTTCTATACTTTGAATTATATAAATTCCACAAATTACACACTTTTAAATAATATTACAGCAAAAAAAAGGAAGAAATGAATGAGAAACTTCAAAATAATTGCGCAACATTTTATTCGCAGCAACTGCCGTCGCACGGGGTGGCGAGGCCGACAGACCCCCATCGCTCCAACGCTCAGCGCCCATAATTTGCTCAACTTCCCAGCTCCATCGCAGCTAAAGTAAGTCTCATACAATATTTTTTGTTTAGTTTCCCCGTGATCAGACTCTGCATTTTAACAATATAAGAAGAGAAAACAAATTTTTGGAAAGAATTTATTTCTTGTGCACCATGGTGTTATTTGGAGACAGAGCAGTTCAGTGGTTAACTACTAAATTTTTTTTTCTCCCACACACGCTCCCCCCTAAGAAGCAGCCTGTAACAGCTAACTCCTAGATACCTATTTACTGTTAGGTAACAGGGGTCATCCCCTTTTGTACAAAGAATCTGCTAAAGCTTTTAGGGCTAATCTTTGACACTCGTTTGTCTTTGTCGCCCCATATTTTTTACGTCCGAGTTGAATGCTCTAAGGCCCTTAACTAACTTTAGGTCATGTCCCATACTTCTTGGGGAGCTAATCGACACTGCTCCTCTCTCTTTACATTCCTCTCTCGTTCTGTCTAAACTCGATTATGGCCCTGTTTACTCGTCTGCTTCTCCTTCTACCCTTCACCATCTGGACACACTGCATCATACTGGGTTACGGCTCAGCTCTGGTACCTTTCCTTCGACACCTACCTTAAGCCTGTATGTTGAAACTGGCGTCCTGTTTCTACAGGAGCGCCATGATCGCTACTGTCTTCTCCACCTTGCACGGTCCTTACAGCACCCTCACTCTTGCTTATGTCATGCCTTGACCTTTACCCATCCTGTGGTTCCTGTTCCCCTTCACCACCTATCTCTTTCTGCACGGTTGTCTCTCTTACAAAATGCTCTTTCAGTTTGTGTTACCAATATTTCCCCTCGTGTCATTCCGTCTTTGCCCCTATGGAGGAGTCCCCGTTCCTAAATTCTGTAAGCCTTGACCCACATGACTAAAACTTTTACCCCTCCTACAGTTCTAAATCACCTTTTCCTTGAACGCTTTTCTTCACACTTCCACTCTATTTCCGTCTTCACCAATGGGTCTTAAGTCTGCAGACGGTGTAGGCTACTCTGTTGTTTTTCCTGGCTGCACCTTTGTGTCTCCTGCCTCCTGAGACTAGCATCTTCATGGCAGAACTTTATGCTATTCTCTATGCTCTTCATCAACTCTTTTCTCGCTGTCAATCCTCCTCTGTGTTTGTAGTTGACACTTGCAGTGCCCTCATGGCTCTAGAATCCTTTAATCCAGTCCATCCTTTGGTAGTTGAAATTCAACATTGGCTGTTTCTTATCTCCAGTAGATTTAAGACAGTGGAATTTCGCTGGATTCCCACCCATATTGGTGTGTTCTTAAATGAGCGTGCGAACACTGCCGCTAAGGAAGCTATCCGTACCTGTCCCATCTCCCGTAAAGGTATTCCTTATAATGACTTTTACCCAGTTATTCATTTCCCCATTCTTGCCTGTTGTCAGGGTTGTTGGTCTTCTGTTACTGGTAACAAACTGCATGCTCTTAAGAGTAGTGTGTTCCCGTGGCCTTCCTCCTACCACCGTAACCGGTGGTGGGAAACGGCTCTGGCGAGGTTGTATATTGGTCATACACTTTTAACTCACGGGCACTTAATGGAGCGCTGCCCTGCTTCTTATTGTCCAAACCGTTGTCTCTACATGTCCTGACTTCCAGGACTTACGTGTCTTGCTTCCCGACCATTCCTCACTGTCAATTGTCCCGCGATAAAATTCTTGGTAAATTCAATACCTTTGATATTGTTCGCCGTATGCGTTTTTGTTCTTGTATTGGCGACGTTAGTGATATTTAGCGCACTATGATTATCCCACACATTTGATGGTTTGATAATTACTGTACTGTACAGTACTTTGGTTTGGAATGTATCAAATAAAGTTGTTTCATGTATTCAAATGTGTGAGAAAATCCACTGGGGCTGTGAGATGAAGCGAACCTGTAACAAAGGCATTGCCAGTTGCATACTCTACCACCACTGATGGTAAAAGTCTTACAACTGGATATCTTGTGTGACGGGTTATGGTATCACAGCTATACTGAACCAAGATGGTATGGCTCTCCCTCACATAAATAAAAGAAATGCTGCTATTGGCCTTGCAGTGTGTAAGTTGCAGGTGGAAACAAATGAAAATTATCAAATAAATAATTAAACAATTTACTGAAATAGTAATGAACAAAAATAACACATGACAATACTTGACTATCATGTAATGCAAAGGTGAACAAGTTAGTATGACCTTAAATGCAAAAAATAAACTATAAGCAATGAATAAAAGTATGAAGATATACTGGTGTTCTGAAGACAGCTACCATACCACCATGGCATCAGTCACACGACGTTGGCTGGAAGCGGACGACGGGTTAGAGACACGAAGGTGATCCTAGAGCACTAAGGGAGAGATTGCCTCTCCAGGGAGGCAGCGCTCTTTATATAGTCCGGCGGTGATGACTCATCCAGTGTCAACACGAGGTGGACATCTGGTCAACTAGCAAACTGCTCGTTGTGGCTGGCGGTGCCTTTGTGTTGAGCTGGACCACTGTCAGTTGAAGGCGGCTAACTGCTTGTTTGTGGGGACAAACTGCCAGTTAGCAGTGGCGCCCGGCTTGCCTCTGAGTCGTACCAGGCCATGCCAGGCCCTGGGGGGTATGGAGAGGTGGCAGGACTGATGACTCTTCTGGGCTGGTGTAGATGTATACTTCCAGTGCAGTGGCATTGAAGGTGAAGGGAAAAGGCAGTTCCACTGCTATGCAGGGGATTCACGTGACACTTGTAAAGCCACAGAAAGTCTGGAGGCCCTACTGAAGCCAGTCCAAGTATTAAATAAAACCCCTGAAGTACGCCAGTGAAGGTTAAAGTGAAGGGTGAAGCAAGACCGTATGCCCCAACTTCAGGCACACACAGAAAATCACGTTTTGGTCCCGCCTCTCAACTGTGTATTTGAAGTTGGGGCGTGTGGTGTTGAACTGCTTCAGCCTTCACCTGAGTGCTTGTAGGGCTTACGTAAGACGTTGACTCAAGGAGTGGCCTCAAAACTTGCTGTGATTTATGGGGAAATCTGGTTGTAAGACTTTTACAAAGTCAGTAATATACTGTGGTAGAGTATGCAGCTGCCAGTGCCTTGGGCAAGGGTTTACGTCGCCTCACAGCTCCAGTGGATTTTCTGCTTGGTGTATATCAGGTTGTGATTTTGTGTGTGTACCGTATTGTTATGATCGCCGTCTGATAAATCCTTTCTGGCCTCAAGAGTCATTGTTACGCACCTAGAAAGATTGCAGATGGCCAAAGCAGTTATTTAAGTTAAGAAGGGACAAGTCTTAAACAGAATTTTGCATAATATTTGACTGTAAAGGGGTAAATTGAGGTAGATTGAAAAACAAAATGGTGAACCGGGCAGGCGGTACTCACAATTAGGCGAGTACACTCGCCTAATTGTGAGTACTTTTAAACTTTTAAAGTGCAACCAAACATGCTTTAGGCTCTCACAACAAGAAGTGAGTGGTGGTGGCTCAGGTGCTCAGCAAATCAGAGCACCTAAGGAGGGAGGGCAGGAGTGAGAAGGGGGTGGTATGTGGATGTTTGGTGACAGTTGTGTGTAGTTTGTTCATCTTCATTGTAAGTTTCATGGCTTGGTGTGCATTTCCCTAGTAAATTTAATTAGGGAAAAATTCAGGTGTTTGATTTTTTAAATCAACTTTTTAAATGTTGAGTTGTTAAAGCCTCAAAGTGCATTGAGTTGGTTTGGGAGTATGGCATCCTCATGCTGTTGCGTGCTCGCGTGAGGTAGCAAAGGCGATGTAAAGTTGTGGGGTGTACATGCTTGGGACATCCTCTCTCGGGATGGCTGGTGTTAGACCTGCGTGTTTGTCGGTTGTTGAAAAGCGGTCATCCTTTGCTGTTGTGGTATTGATTTTACATTGTTCATCTTGTAATTAATACTGTAGTGCGATATCTAGGGCTACCATTTGTCGGTTTAAAATGTCTAATACAAACAGTTGTCCAATGAGTTTTAATAGGAAATATCATCCACCAAGCACCATTGTACAATTATATTAATTGATAGTATATGGATTGTGCAGAACTGCTTAGAATGATCTTTAACACTTTGCTATATTGGTCATGTCAAATACCTGCACGGTGAATGCTCAAAGACCCTTTCTTTATTCAGTGTTGTCACATACCTCATGGGGGTATGGATAGGCAAACACTCATTCGGTTAAACTTGCCTTGTAGTACTTTCAGAGCTCAGTAATTTGGAATCTGGTTAGCACTTTCCAAATAAATTGACCTTTAAAGTGAATTCCTATTTAGGTTTAAAACATTATACCGAATGAGAAAGTCAGATTATATAGCCGAACACCAGAAATGTTGTTATTCAATTTGGTTGCCTAAAGCAAATTCAAGGACTACACATTACATGGCATTCCAGGATTCCTCTATACCTTGCCTTATGCTGTAAACATTGCCACAACCCTGTGTTTTATTGATTTAAATGGCCACAGGGAGGCATACAACACTGCAGATTATGATGTCATTAGTTATCCACTGTGCTGACAAGTGGGCTGACTGATGTTCGTTGACACCTGTATCGTGCTTCAATTTAATCGCCAGGAGATCACCCTCTCACTAGACTCGTCTGTAGGAAGTAGAGTATAGTATCTCAAATTACCTTGGATCATAAATAGCATAAGACTTGGGGGTAGGAGAGGGTTGCAGTGTTTGTCATGGCTCTCAGTTGTTCCTGGTATTAGGCAATTTAGTTCTGGAATCATTTTTGTTGGCTAATGTTAAACTTTTTCGAAAGTAGATGTTTTTCTGAAAGGGAAGGGAGGGGGGAACCTCTATGCTTGGATACAGTTATCTAAGTGAATACTTAGACTTATACAGTAGAATAACTACCTTCTTTCCTTAGTCAAAAAGGTTGCTTGTTTATTTCTAGGGACTTGTATTTTCTTTTATTTTTAACTGCAGCAACTTTCAGTGAATGATAGATTCTTACTGAAAGGACCTTTACTTCATTGTTGTTGCTTTATGGTCATCTCATTGTGTACAGGGATTCCGCGAAGCTTTTGGGGTTAGTCTTTGACACTCGTTTGTCTTGGTCAGCCCATATCTCTTGCCTCCGAGTTGAATGCTCTAAGGCCCTTAACCTCCTTAAGGTTTTGTCCCATACTTCTTGGGGAGCGGATAGGCGCACGCTCCTCTATTTGCATTCCTCTCTCGTCCTGTCTAAACTCGATTATGGTTGCCCTGCATACTCTTCTGCTTCTCCTTCTACTCTTCGCCGTCTTGATGCTTTGCACCATACTGGGTTGCGTCTCGGCTCTGTTGCCTTTCCTTCGACTCCCGCCCTTAGTTTGTATGTTGACACTGGCTTTCTCTTCAGGACTGCCATGATCGCTACTGTCTTCGCTATCTTGCACGGTCCTTCCAACATCCTTGCTCTCGCCTCTGTCGTGCATTGACTTTTCCTCCTCCTGTGGTTCCTGTTCCTCTTCATTGTCTCCCACTTTCTGTCCAGTTATCTCGCTTACAGGATTCTCTTTCTGTTCATATTTCTAATGTTTCTCCTCGTATTGTTCCTGCATTACCTCCGTGGAGAGTCCCCCTTCCCAAGTTTTGTACGTCCTTGACTTGTATTACTAAAGCCTTTACCCCTCCTACAATTCTGAAAAGCCTCTTCCTTGAGCACTTTTCTTCGCACTCCCACTCTATTTCCATCTTCCCTGATGGGTCTAAGTCTGCGGATGGTGTGGGCTACTCTGTTGTTTTTCCTGACCGTACTTACATGTGTCGCCTCCCTTCGGAGGCTAGCGTCTTTACGGCAGAACTTTATGCTATTCTCTATGCTCTGTGGCTCTTGCTTTCTCATTCTCATTCCTCCTTTGTGGTTGTAGTTGATTCTCGTAGTGCCCTCATGGCTCTAGGGTCCTTTAATCCTGTCCATCCGGTGGTCATTGAGATTCAACATTGGCTGTTTCTTATTTCTAGTAAATTTAAATCAGTAGAGTTTTGCTGGGTTCCCAGCCATATTGGTGTTTCAATGAGCGTGCGGATGCTGCCGCTAAGGAAGCTATCCGTTCTTGTCCCATCTCCCGTAAAGGTATTCCTTATTCCGACTTTTATCCTGTTATTCATTCTTCCCCGTTGGCAGGGTTGTTGGTCCTCTGTGGTTGGTAACAAGCTGCGTACTCTCAAACTTAGTGTGTCCCCGTGGCCTTCGTCCTACCACCATAACCGGCGGTGGGACACTGCTTTGGCACGGCTGTGGGTTGGTCATACCCGCTTAACCCACGGTCACTTAATGGAGCGCCGCCCTGCTCCTTATTGTCCGAATTGCGTTGTCCCTCTTACAGTTGTGCATATCCTTGTTGAATGTCCTGACTTCCAGGACGAGCGTGTGTCTTGCTTTCCGACCGTCCCTCGCAGTCACTTGTCCCTCGATAGAATTCTAGGTGAATCTGATACTTTTGATATCGTTCGCCTTATGCATTTTTGTTCTTGGTGATATTTAGTGCCCTCTGATTATTTCGCACTTTGATGGTGCTACATGGCCTTCCCGGTTTGGTGCCTTCTTTTGGTAATTACCTTACCTTCATTGTTGTTTCATTTTAATGTGGTAGTTGTGATATGGATTGTTCTGGCTCATGTGCAAGGTCTTGGATTTTTTTCTGTTTTATATTAGGAAATTGCCAGTCTTGTTACTATTTGTAGAGTTAGAGGTCTGCATTAAGGCCTCAATATTATATTCTTTATTTTTTTTATAACATGTTATCAGCAATTTTTGTGGTTGGTAATATTTAGATTAATGTCAATGATGTATATGACAAGGGTTAAGACCCCTTGTGGTATAACAGCATTTTTTCCAGTCATTTCTTTAACAAATGAAAGGGTCCTCATAACCATTCTTTTGTCCTTTCTACCATGTACCTGTTTGTTGCTTCTTTGTCTTTCATTTGGTACTTTGGCTATTAAAACAATGGCCTTTGGTAATGTTGCAATTACCATTTCTAAAAAAATGAGCAGGTTCATTATGCAGGGTTTGTTTTTAGCAAATGGTTTTAAAAAAAAAATTCCATTCCTTCAGGACCTTGCAGATATTAGGTCAAACTAATTGACAGTAATCTGTTTTGCCCTTTCAAACAATGATTTTGATATAGGTAAAATATTTTGGAATATCTGAAGAGTTTGGCAGACAAATCATTTAAGAGCTTTGGTAACTTAAATTTAATCAAAGACTGAAAACCATGTTGTATAGATGCTTCAGTGTCACTTTTCAAATGTTTTGTAAATTTAACAATGATCTTTAGTTAATTTAATCATAATTTGTACAAAGCTTAGGTGTTGCATAGCTTTAAATTTACTTTCAAATATGAAAACTAAAATATTGACTAAAGTTTCTTCCACTTTGAAATATGACTAATTTGCAATATTTGTTAGTTTATGTAAATTGAATAGGTAGTCCACTTTTACATCTTTTCAATGCATTTTGCATGCACCTATGTAACAAGTTACAAATAGGTGTAAATTTTACCAAGTATTTATTTTCAAAGTAAAATTTCAGATGTTTAAACATTGCATCAATAGTAGTAAACAATTTCAGGATAAGGTATATAAAGAAGTTTCATTAAAATTGTTTTATTTAATAAGTTTTACATATAGTATTTATAATACATCTAATATTTATTACTGTTTCAGGTTGTGGGACAGATGCTCCTAGAAGAACAGAAGATCCAAAAGGCCAAGACAACTCCAGAGACAATCACCTGTAAAAGAAAAATAAACATTAAACAGGGACACTACTTTTATTATTACCAATGCCTAATAATAAGCCCAAAAATCCTAACATCCTATCTTTTAAGATAGGCTCAGCAAGGCCTATCCCTTCCTCTGGTTTTAGTGCAGAGCTTGTTCCCTGAATGGGTGCAGTACATCCACCACTTCAGTGCCATCAACATATGGTTTACTGAAAGCACTGTACAATGCATGCCAGGCACTAAAGTTTTAGATGCATCCACCCATTCAGCAAACAAGCCCTGTGAGAATTAACAATGTAACCATTGTTAAGGGTCCCTAAACCTATGCAAATCTAGTCCATCTAGTAGATGGGTAGTAGAGCAAAGCTCTGAAAAAGCCAAGCCAGGGAAGTCTGCAGGACTGCCTGGTCCCCTTTTATGAAATGGGGTAGGATCAGTACAAACTGCATCATCCCCTGTGGGTTGTAACAGTAGGACATGGTTACACACCTATAAATGGACTAGATAAGAAAATTAAGATTAGGTCATTGATATAGCTAAAACATCAAATTCAAACTCACCCACTTTTGCAGAGTAAAGGAGCCCCAAGCCACTCCATGCATCATAATCAC
Organism: Procambarus clarkii; assembly: GCF_040958095.1. Lineage (NCBI taxonomy): Eukaryota > Metazoa > Arthropoda > Malacostraca > Decapoda > Cambaridae > Procambarus > Procambarus clarkii. The sequence goes on from NC_091177.1 coordinate 3,744,987, forward strand.
TTTCACCTGAAAAATATTTCAACAAATTAATTTCAGATTTAAAGCCAATCTTTCTTTACTTTTCAAATTAGCATTCAGTACTTTACAAATTCAGATGGAAAAAGTTCTTTAAGGAATTTACCTTTCCTACATACTCTAGTAGCAGTAGTAATGATCTAATTTAGCAATATAAATATATGGCATCAATTTGCCAAGTTTCAGTAAATGTCATTTGAGAAACTATTCACAACTGCACTTCAATGGCAATTTACATTTATCTTTAGCCATTGCTATATTGTTTAATTTATTACTATTTTTTTTATTTATGCAAATCTATTCAGATTAACCTTTACTACAACTGATTCTGTTTAAGCAATTAACTTCCAAACCACATTCTGGAAAACTATATAAATTTAAAACCAAGCTAAAGTAAACATTGAATATTTTTTTTTACTTTCAAGGGAAAAATACAATCACTTAAAACAAAACTTTTCCTGCCATTAACTTTCTCTCATGATTACCCTTAACAGTGTTATACATTTATAGATTAAAGCTTATTTAACAAACATTTAATGTTAAAGATTTATTTCATTAAAATTATTAATAAAACACCCTCAACTATGCTGTTTAAGATCTAATGCCCCACATTACAATTTTCACAATTTCAACATACCATTCTATTCAATATATTCCTGAAAGGACTAAACTTGCAGATATGGTACCCACTAGCCTAAGCCTAGACTTCCATACCCTAATATTTAATAGGTTTTTAGCAATTAACATCTACCCTCTAATTCCAATGTACACAACACTACTTACTGTAGATCTGCAAGTATTTTCCTGCAGCTCTTTGTTGCCAGGACCTTCCACAACCTGTCAATGTGAACAGTAAATATTACTAAAAAGTTATTTGCATAGCGACATTATTTTGTTCATACCTGTACCACCAGTTTAACAGTTACCGTTTTAAATGGCACACTAAGTATCTTGTTGTCCCATCTTAATTACAAACAAAGCTATAGTCATTTCAAGTCAACATCCTATACAAATTTTATTTTCCAACAACAAATAAGCATCTTATAGCTTTGTAATTACAATTGTTACTTAACCTATTATAGGTATAGGTTAGGTAATTGTAATTACAAAGCAATAAGATGCTTATCTTAACATACTAAGTAGGTTAGGTAAGGTCGGTGTTTTCTATGAAGCTTTTCAAGGGAAACTTATGTTAATGCATCACCTATGCACGCAACTAGTAAGTCAATATTGACTTATTAAATTTGCGAGAACGGGTTGCAAAAGGGAGGGGGGGGGGGTGTGTCCGTTTACTGTACCACTTACATTTTAGTGTGGGCTTCATCCACTATTCTGATGTTAGCTGGAACATTTGTGCCAGCTGCCGGTTTGAAAGGGAGGCATACCATGTGCCAATTCAGGAAGCTTTCCACGTTCCTCACTGCATGTCAGCTCAGGACCTCACTACCATGTTGGGAGGCAGTTGAAGACTAACCAATCAACATCCCAGGCTGGAGAGCAGTGCCAGCTCAGGGAGAATTTACCACCTGCAAAAAATTTAATACTCTTAATCTACACCATCTATCTCATCTTTACCTAGCCCCAAAACCTTACGTTTGTCAGCATTAAACTGCATCTGGTAGTCTTGACCATTTCAAAACTATATAGGGCATCGGTATTTTTTATTTGCCAATTCTGCAACTATTGCAGTCTAAACCATAATCTTGCGAATAACCGAGGTCCAAGGAGAGCTTTTAGGCACTACTTACAACACTTCTCCCAACTTAACCCCATTTATACTAATTTTCTTTGGTATAGCCATGACTTAATCAACTTCAGTCAGCATTCCCAATGATCCGAGCCACTATCAATTTTGCGCCACTATCAAAATCTCTGCTGAAGTCAAGGTACACAATCACAAACCTTATCACCATTTCCTCAACTATGCAACCTAATCCATGAACATTTAGTAATAAAACTATGCGATTCATGTATCTAGTCATGTTTCTCAAAAAGAGAAAAGAAATGGCACTTGCAATGTTTGATTCTAGTAACTTTCCTCACAATAGACTAAGCTAATTGGTCACTAACGTAAGCGTTAAAGTTAACTCAAACTTTTCCTTTAAAACTTGCTATATTAGGAACTTTCCACGACCGGCCTTTACCCGACATAATTAAATAGGGTAAAAACGGTATATTAAATGAAGTAAAACTACGGTAAATTCAATATGATAAACTTGCATTCTTTAAGCATGGGCTGCATAGTAAGTGAACTAAACTAAATGTTAAGCACCCTGGCAAACCACTTCGTTCTATTCAATTTATTTAATCACTGACCGGCTAGAATTTTTAGATTAAATTAAAGGAACACCCTCCCTGGTAACTGCTGAACTAGTTGACCAAATACAAATTTAGGTAAAATACTTTCATAAAACCCGTCTACTTCCCCCACCAGTAGACTTGTTCAGCTAAAGGCATAATGTAATGTTCCACTTTAGTAAATAAAGACTTAAAAAAACACTACCCCATCTGTGTAGTTACCGGTTACCTGACATTCTACGCTTAAAATAACCCATCTATTCCCCATAATTGTTCGATATAACTTGCCTCTCACCCGCTGGTCGAGTACACAGCAGTATATATCCTTCTCCATCACTCACCGCGTGGATACTATTTCACTCTGGCCGCAAATTGCCTGAAATCACCTACGTTGTCCATAAACATATATAGAAGAGCAACTGACCGTAACATCCCGTATAGCTATCATCACATAAAGTGGGAACATTAGTAGTACTGCTGTCAAAACATAGATGGCGCCAGGACAACCGGTAATTCCTATGGACTCGGATACAAGACACTCCGTACATTGACAACATCGCACACTAATATTTTTACTACTTCGGACACCAGCTTTAGACGTTTCGCATATGTGTACGTGTTCCATATCAAAACGACAATATAATGCTATTAACAATTAAAATCTTCTATTTAACAGGCATATAGTTATTAAATGAAGTTTAGTGATGTAATAGACATAATCCGGAGTTGGTAAGGACGCCACCCGCCAGCGTAAACACAACACACCCGAATGCCCACAAACACGATACAACGCACAAAACACAACACTTCTGTCAGTTTTTTTATAAACTTCTTTTATATTTATTATGTGATAGTTATACTTACATAAAATGATAACTATTATAGGTAAGCGCCTAATATTTAATATTAATCAATAAAAAAGAAGTCAGAAGCCACACGCCTGTCTGTACATGTCTTTTGTGTAAAAGTATTTTGGGCGCTCATGTACTTGTGCGCTAGCTGGCGTTCACACCTGTTCTCGCCTACAAGCATTAGAATTAAACAAACGAATTTATTTTTCATTTATATACAAGAAGAGAAGGCTACTCTTGAGTCTGTAATATTCATCTGATCACTGGTCTCCCATTTGGTCCTCATTGATTTATAAAATAAAAAAAAAATGTTTATTTAGGTAAGGTACATACATACAATAAATTTTTACAAAGATTGGCTGACTTATAGGTAGAGCTAGTACATACAATGCCTAAAGCCACTATTACGCAAAGCGTTTCGGCCATGATAAACTTAAATGACAAGCTTAATACTAATTGAGGATAATGAGTAGAATGAAAACAAGAAATGAAAACATAGATGAAAAAGCAGCACAAATACAATTATGTCGACAAACAGCGCTCTTAAAAAAAAAAAAAAAAACAGACATTGGTTGACAATAGAAGGGTAAGGTAGGTTACAGGGAATTTATTAGGTATAGCTTCGTTTTTAACTTAAACTGGTTGAGAGAGGTACAGTCTTTAACATGGTTGGGAAGGTCATTCCACATTCTGGGCCCCTTGATTTGTAGAGCATTTCTAGTTTGATTAAGTCGTACTCTAGGAATATCAAAACTGGCTTACTTAAAACTTATCTTACTTAAAAACTTAATATCAAAACTTATCTTACTATTATTGAATGTCAATAACCGTATTATGCAATTTCAATTTCTTCTATTTCTTTCTTTATTATGCACCCCATACCCATCCCGTGGGCGGTGGTGTAAAGAATTACAGAGGCACATAATCGGTTCAGGAACTGAACCCTCTAGTTCGGTTAGCTAAGCAAGTAACAGTGTTTGACGCTAGTTACAAAATTATTAATGTTGTATACACATGTACACACACTCATACATGTATGTACGACGACTGGATCACTGTGTACAGGAGGCTGTTATGGCAGCAAACACTCTCCAGGCGACCATATATCTTGGATAAGTCGCTCCACACAATTGTCGCTTGGACCGTCGACTTCCTATGGCGTCACCTCTCACATATTTACGTCTCATTTCGTTATGAAATTAGATTATTTCAGAGTAAAAATAGGTTTGATCATGTTCTACGTGTAGCACCAACATTATAGTAAGTAAATATACCATATTTCTTCATTACTTACATAATGCTAGGACGATTTGTGTAGTTTTGGGCCGATTTGGGCCGATTTGGGTAATTCTATGGACCCCTGTGGGGGGTTGAACTTTGCCTCTTTGATCCTGCCTCTCAACTGTCAGTCTACTGGTGTACAAGTTACTGAGCTACATATGCAGTATATATTATTTACTATATATACAGTATATGTTACTATTGACATTATTAGGAGAAGCCTTACCACAGCCAGTTGTCCAGCAGAGAGAGAACCTCGTTACCTAATGCCCCGCAAATCAGACAAGCCTGTCAATCGCCCAGACGGGATCACAGTGAACTCCTAGAAGAATGGTAGACAGTTGGTGTGGGACTACATGTGCATTTCAACTTTGGCCAATACCTATATTGACTTCAGTGTTGCACATCCAGGCAGTGCTGCCTTCCAGGATGTAGCAGTCTCATAAATACAGCGATCTTGATCACCACTACAATTTTGTCCCCATTGCCTTAGACACACTTGGTGCCTGGGGTAAAAGTGCTGCAAGTTTTTTGAAGGAGCTGGGTTCTAAGCTAATTGAAACAACTAGAGATCCTAAAGCCGCCAGTTAACTCTTTTTAATTCCGTAGTGTGACGATACAGAGAGAAAATGCACACTGCATCCATGGTTCCAGCCCACCATCTGAGGAGCTGGAGGAACTTGACAACCTGTGACAAGTAGTCTTGTACCTTGCATGTAACCAATGTTGTGTAATGAAGTTTGAAGGGTTCCCCGGATGCTACATATCGTCGTCGTCTTCGAGGTTGAGGGTCCCTACAAACGCAACCAGTGGTGGTACCCCCCTACATACTAACTTATGTTAAAAAAATATATATATACAGTATATATATATTCAGTGGAACCTCGAGTGACGAGCGGCTCCAGTTTCATTTTTTCTGCTGAAAGAGCAGAAAAACTGCTCCTAGACACTTCTATGAACTCTGTGTTGTGCTCTGAAGTCCATATTGTGTTAGGGTCATTGGACCCTTTATTTTGTACCTTTTTGACATGGTAATTGTCAGGATCTCGGCAATCAATCACACACACTGGCCATCACTTAGCCTGTGTGTGTGTGTGTGTGTATAGGCTGCTGTATACTGTGCAACATGTGTTTGCAAACAGAAAGGCCCAGCTTCTGGATCCGCATCAGTTGACTGGTGTCATGACTAACCTATTAAACACTGATGTCAAAATATTAGTAGCAATGAAAAGTTGCATTGATGTACAAACTACTTCAATTTTGTAATACTGTAAGCTATGTCTTTAATTCACAAATGTTGGTGTCTTTGTAATATTTTGAGTTTTGTCAAAGGAACGTTTCGATGCGTGTATTGGGTTGACTGCCACTGCCTCAAATACCTGTTGCATACATGAATGGTCAGCTTCCACATACATCCCATAACCCATGTGTTTTACACATTACATCACTTGCTGCATGCAATTTTATCCACTTTTATTCGTGCACTGGGATATCAAACATTTTATTATTTCATTAAATAAGAAATTTATTTTGTCATTTCTCTGCAGTATATTACAAATGATATACAATATCAGGCTAGTGAACAAATGTTCAAAAGAAAAAAAAATTCATTAAGAAATATATAAATAGAATAGCATGTTTTATCATAAATTGAAATATAATCAACAAATAACTCCTTTAAATTATACACAGGTCAATAATAAATTAACATATGCTACTTGTGGAAGCGATTGCATGCACAGGAAAATTAAGAACTTCAGCATTGTAAAGGTTCATATAATATTTTATATCATAGAACCTATTTATGAAACCAAGATGAGCTTCACTGTGTTCAAAGTCTAGTGATTTCTCACAGTTTCATGGTATTATTGCTAATGGAAATAAGAGATGTCAAATCATACAGTCATACATACATACTCAATTATATCTACATATAAACACTAAAACCTTTTATTTTGACAATATGTTGTATTATTGTCAATTACATTACCTCTTTACTAGTGTTATAATTCAAGTACCTGAGTCCGAGCTGCCCAGCGTGTTTATCTTTTTATATGACACATGTGAAGCAAATTTGGCAGTGTGGAAGAACTTGCTCACTTCAGTTCGCTCTAATCAGAAGATGAACACGAGTGAGCTGGAAAAGAAGCTACACTTGGTTGAGCTCTCAAATCTAAATGGATAGCATATTTTAAGCAGATACAATACATGCAAGTTCTAAGTAAAACTTCATTGGTTTACATCACATAAAATTCTGTAATGTTCTATAATGTGTGAAGATGCTCACTGTTAATTTATATGATACAGAGAGCCCATGATGTGCTGTTTAAGTTAAAAAGAGTTACATGTAATTAAAAAATCTTAAGGAAAAGGGGGCTATGGAGTGAATTTGTTAAGTGTAGTTTGGGGGGCCAATTATGATTCTACAAACACTAAGATACTCTGAGCACTTCCAGCTTGTTCAAAGGATCGATGAAATCTGTACTCCTTTTTCTTTGAGTGTGGGAGGTTAGTGGATGCCTTTTAGGTCTTGCAACCTTCCGTTACTTATATCCAATATGGTCCCATCTGACCTGTGAGAATGCAGTACCAGATTATTCGGTGCTCTCAATGGAGTAACCACCTCATCTCGCATCACACCAACATGGAATACATATATGTTTGTTGTTTTATATTCAGTTTCAACTTGCTTCTGAGAAAGCAAATTTGTACTTAGTAAAACACATCAGATCCAAAAGTATAAACCAACCATTAGAATGTTAATTTTTCAAGTCCCTTCCCTGTTCAAGAATAAAGTACAGTATAAGAGATGAAGAGAAGATTTGTGCTGGAACCCTTTGGTCATATTCAACATAATTTCAATAAGAATGACCAATAAATATAGAATGTGTGTATGTATATATGTGTGTGTAAATGTATGCATGTGTAAATGTATACAGTATAGGTGTATAAATATATGTATATACATAAACTCGCACACAGAGGGTCACAGACTCATGAACATCAGGTCTTACGAATGACCTCAAAGTTTTCCTTTTAGCCTCTCATCCTGCAATATAAACAAAAATTAAAGTCACCATATAAAACAGAGCTACTGATGTACTGTTTCAGTTTAAAAGTGCATTAGTACCCGATAGTACAGTCGGGTACCTTTCTTTTACTTTTTTAAAATAGTTAAAAGTTCATCAATAACGACTGATAAGAAAAAGAAGTCCATTGGTGATGTATCATTGCTCGTGCATTGCCCAATGCATTGCATTGCAATGCATTGTCCTCTCGCGCAATATATTGTGTTTTGACGTCAAAATCCCAATGGACAAGTTATGATGTACTATAAATCATAGTGGCGAACAAACAGTCACGTTTTCTAAACGTAGGTCACTCGGTTAGGTCACCTTAGGTTAGGTCAGGTCAGGGTTTTTGAGTAGACCTTTTACTGTTTGTTGTGGAAACTCAAGAGGATGGGTTACATCACCACACACTACTGTCGCATCCATTAGTAATTATACCTCTTTGCTCTTCAAAAACCATCAAATCAGACAACTAGTACAAATCCACCATTCAAGGTAAATAAAAAGCAGTGTTTCTGATTGCTTCCCAAAAATTTGGCTTTGAATGTTGATTTTTGGTGGTCCAGGAATGGATCCCTCCCCCCCCTTAATACCATTGTACCTATTGGAAATCTGGTTCCACATTATGAATGCTTTTCAGAATACATCCCATTTGCAAGTTAGGGATGCTTGTGTATGTGTTTTTTTCTTTTAGACAATTGTTGATGTAGTGCTTAAAGCATTGGTGCTGTTGGTGGGGAGAATATGTATATACTGTGTGTGCATATATAATTACAGTATACATATATTGGTTCACCTTATGGTTTCTCATAACAGGAGAGAGGAAGCTTGTTAGATAATTAAGGCCCCCCCTTCCCTTCCCTAGACCAACTCATGACCTTCCCCAGGATGCAGCCAAGTTGTCTGATTCCTGGGTACATATTTACCGCTAGATGAACAGAGGCATCAGGTACACGGAAAGGCTGTCACAGTGCTGGTGTTCTGCCATGGGAATCAAACCAGAGACCTTTTGGCTGTGACTGAACTCCTCTGACCACTGTGCCACAGGACTACTGGGTCTTATATAAATCATATTATACAATTATTTTCCAACTGTTTTTATTTTACTTTTTTTTTATACTGTACTTCATTTTAAAATGATAATTTACAGAGGAATGTAAATATATTATAAGACTGATATGTCAACATGCCCAAGTAAGATATATATGGAGGGCTGTGTAAGATATATGCAGCATGAACATGGGGTGACTACTTCATAGTCAACCAACACACAATGCTGGTAGTCTCTCTTGGCTGACCTATGAATCCTTGGTATGTATAAAATGGTGTAATTTGCAACATCTTTGTACTTGTACAGATTAGCTTATACATACTGTATATATCAAGAGCTTTCCAAATGCCTGGTTGACTGTGAAGAACAGTCGGGGGGAACATTTTGCACTTCCAATTGAAACAAAGTTAGATTAAAATACTTGTCTAAATGATCTGAATTAACACTGAAGTTAAAACCGAAATACAGTATCCTAGAAACATTGAAATATATATGGATTTGTCATTAAAAACAAGTTTTATCAAGTGGAAATTAAGAATTTATGGATCAAAATTAAAAAAAAAAATACCCTTAAATTGCCAATCATGTTTTAAAATATATTTTACATTTTGCAACAACAGATCTATGCACTATGCAAGAAAAGCAATCAAATCCTAGCCATTGAGCAGTTCACTGTAGAAATATAAAATTTCCCATTTTAAAATTTACTACAGTATTTTAAAATTTCAGAAAGTAAGTAATTTCATATAGGGAAATAAAAATAGCTATTTTTATTGGGTATTAATAGTTGAATATCCAATAAATTTTTACCATGAAGTCGATAAACAATATAAATTATAATTACACTGAGCATAGTTTAATGTCTAACTTTTGTTGTTAATTTAAATGTTTTTATTTTATTTGTCACTTTTTGGTAATAATTTCAATGTTAATTTTCACTTCTCCAATTGGCATTATGTATGGTATAATTGACAATTATGCCATGCACGTTTTGGGAGAGAATGTTTAAGTTATCGTAGATTAGTTTTCTTGTGCCTATGTGTAGCCTCTCTCCACCACTCGGATATGAGCTGCTTCTGGTTGAAGGTGGTGGTGGTGTTGGGCTGTGCTGTGAGGATGCTCACCTCTGTAGTAGGTGGCCACCTCACAGCACACACCACCTCCCTTCGTGTAAATGAAGAAATGTACTAATATGTTTATCACTTAGAATGTTCGGTAATATGCTTAATGTTTGTGATGTGTCTATATATATTTATATTATATATGAACACGTTGTACTGAACGGGGTGAGAATAGCTTGAGCTACCTCATCCCTTTGTGTGTATTTATACAGTACCTCAATAAACTTGTTTCAATTTCGTTCTCGCCTCAACTTTTTCCTCATTGTCATTGAAAACTGTACATTAACCAGCAAATGATAAAGGTATCTGTTGTATGTTTCCTGTCAACTGTGTATAAAAAATGTGTTTATGCTTGTATCTAATGGAGTGTTTGAATTCCTCAATTTAAAATAGTTGTGTAGAATTTGAATTCCCTCTTGTATTTTAAAGAGTGAGTATTTTTGTGTGTTCCATATTATATATATTAATATAAATTAAGTGTACGGTAACCCCCCCATCTTAAAAGCTATTCTTTGGATGAGGCATCAGTCTACTTTGAATAACAATGACTCCGCATGGATAGACATGGGACTAACAAATCTTATCAGAAAAAAGGTTACTGTTAAATGCTGAGAAATCTATGAAAAGTTAAAAGAAATTATATAGTACATAAAGCCAGGCAGGCTGAGACAAATCCTAAAGGAGTTTTTCAGATGTATCAAACTATTAGGGAAAAATTGGCTGATGGAAAACTGAGACAGATCAGATAACTGATAATGAAAAAAAAATTAGTACTGTATTTTAAGTAATCACTTTGCCTCTGTATTTACTGGAAAGTAATATTATGTCTACAGTTAAAAAAAAAAAATTAATGTAAGTGTTGAACAGGGAAAATTGACTGGCTTATGGTAACCAAGGAGGAAGTCATTAATTAACTTCATTATTAGTTATTAAAATCAAAGCCCCAAAAAGCCCCCGGGACCAGACGAAGTATGACTGATTTTTAAGAAGGGAGATTGGTTACTTGCATTGAACTGTTGTTCAATTACCTTAATGTCTATTGTGGGAAAATTGCTTGAATTGATAAAAAATAATCAATTATATAAATAAATTATATATATATATATAAATTGGAAAAGTTTAGACAGGACAGACCTGAGCAAATACCAGTTTGGAAATAGGGTTGTTGATTTATGGAACAAATTACTGTACCGGATAATATAATAGAGGTGGGATTGCTGGATTGTTTCAAGTGTAGCTTAGACATGTATTCTACTGTATATGAATGAGTTTGGGTGAATATAAATAGGCACTGCCTTGTGTAAGCCAATAAGCCTTTTGCAGTTACAGTACATTTGTTCTTGTGTTCTTATGAAGTATTAACCCAGTTGAAGTTATATATTCTCAAATTCCAGAGAAATACAGACATAGGCACACATCCTTTACAGACAGTGGTGGTAGATGGTTGGAACAAGTTAAGCGAGAGGATGGTGGAGGCCAAAACCGTCAGTAGTTTCAAAGCGTTATGTGACAAAGATTACTGGGAACATGGGGATACCACGAGTGAAGCTCTCATCCTGTAATTACACTTGGGCAATTACGCTACATGAAAGACATCTATACCATATTTTGAAAAGTTAAATGCTTATAATACACCTGCTATAATATAAGTAAAAGCACACTCTTTAATGATACTGGATGTCATAAAGCCAACACATTCTTTAGCAAGCTCGTATTGCTCTTACAAAAAAAAAAAAAAAAAAAAAAAAAAAAAAGACAACCACGGCTGCTACAATGGAAACGTTTGAGGAGTGGATGACAAGGGACTCGAGATGAACAATGATTTGTCTAACTACAGCATTAGTGCAGACAATAAGTCACAATAATGTGGCTGAAAATTAGACTCTCGGCACACATCTGATACTGTAATTAAATACACGATTTGACAATGTTTCAGTCCGTCCTGGACCATTAACAAGTCTTGTAATAATGGTCCAGAATGGACCAAAACATTGTCAGATCTTATATTATTATTCAGGTTTGTGGGCTGGGTATCTATAATAATAAGTGATGATACTTTCTCATTGAGTAAATTAATGATAAAATCAACATTTTTATAAAAGTGCCTTGCATAGATGTTATCTTAACATTATGAAATTCACTAAATTGAAGATGTATAATGGGTGTAAGTTGGTTCTCTCTCCCAAGCTTTAAAAATTCAAAAGCAATGTTAATGTTTACAAATTTTATTCTTTTATATGAAAACACAGGTTATAGCATTAAAAAAACTTACTTTTTAACCCCATATGTGCAGCTGTTAAGAAAGGTGCCACTCTTCTTGTGGGAAAAAAAAAATATTCTTGTAAAATTTGCTTGCAAAATTTAGGGGAAATTAAAAATATATATATTTGTTACACCAATAAGGACTGATAATTAAAAAAAAAAAATTCTTTTATATAAGCAGAATTATTGCCTTTGATGAAAGCTGCATGTTAAGGGTTAAGATACAAGAGAACTACCCTTGCTATCTGAGGTTTACTTAAATAGAACTTAATACAAAGAGGCATTTTTCAAGCTGCATAATAACTAAGAGTGGATGATCATACTGATATCCACGATACATACAAGGTTTCTGTCACATTTAAGAAGGATGTAATGTTAGGTATTTTGTTTTGGCTTCTGCTACTTCAGTGCAGAACATTCTGAAACTGCTATTGTAAAGATGAAAATTTTCAGCAGAGGACAATTAGCCATTACAGGCAGCCCTCGAATTGTATGTTAGTGAAGAGTATCGATCTGTTGGTACCGGGTGAACTTCAGCAACACTTCGGTGTAGCAAGGATTGTCCCATGTTCTGGGGTCGATCACATTCTCAACAGTGTCTTGGGCTTCATCTGCACATGCCACTTTTGTTGTGGTTTAGAGACTTAATTATATTATTGCACATCTCATACATTCTAGGTATCATTATTTACTGTATTGCTGGTTGGAAAGTGGGGAAATCATTCAATATTAATGTTGACCAAACCACACACTAGAAAGTGAAGGGACAACGACGTTTCGGTCCGTCCTGGACCATCGACTTGAGAATGGTCCAGGACGGACCGAAACGTCGCTGTCCCTTCACTTTCTAGTGTGTGGTTTGGTAAACATATTTCTGCTACGGTATTGTGACTCCTTGTCTTCAATATTAATGTTTAAACAGGTTAAAAAAAAAAAGTGCCCCATTGGAGTCTTTGGAAAGGAATCCTATTATTTCCATATACCTTCAAGTCTGATCTGTGAGGTTTTTACAATACAAGTGTTTTACACTTGACATTGGACACCACGAGCGTAGCTCTCATCCTGTAACTACACTTAAGTAATTACATGCTCATAGCCCATGCAAATCAAGGGCTGCCTGTACCTGCTGTTACTCAAAAAAGACCTATCAAATACAGTACAGTATTGTCATTAATTTATTGCACGAAGGTCTGTTGTTTTATGTTACAATGAAATTAGCATAGTCTTCTACTCTGGGTATGATATTAGTGTACTGTGCTGTTATAATATACAATTACAGTATATGGTTCACTTGTCTTCATTTACTGTAAATTTGAACACAATGGACCTGACATAAGAAAGGAATGGAAAGTACAGTAATTAAGGGAATTATATTATAACCATCATCTAGTACAATTCTGATCGAGTATTTTAGATTTCTTTCTAATTTTATAAAATCAAGCTTATGATGAGTATTATCATTTTCAAACCCCTGGACAACATGTCAAAATTTCTTACATAGAAACATAAGATACAGATAAATTAAAAGAACGAAATGTATATTCTAATGTAGAACAATTGTCTTTTACTTGGTCTAAATAACATAAGATTAAAGTGACCTCTACACCATCCACTATCATACACTATAATACAATACACCCTATGTAATTATCACAGCTCACATTTCCAGTGATGTAACACACAACTTTGTCTACAACATCCAGAAAGGCTTTCATACAAAATTATAACACTTTCTATATAAAATGCAGAATTACAATTTTGTCTTATGCACAGTGAAGTGTTCCCCAGAAGAACAAGTCAATAATGCTTGACAATGAACACAGCAGCAACCTCTACCGCACGGGCAGGTCTTCTCGCCCACTCACACCAAACTCATAGTACAGTACTCTATTTAGATTTGTTAAGGCATAATTAAAATGGAAAATATAATTACCACATAAGGAAAGTCAGTATGTGTCAAAATCGTTTGGGCTTAATATGTGTGCATGCACGTACGTGTGTGTGTGTGTGTAAATTTGCAGAATAACCACACATGGGAAAATAATTGCTAGAGCACTTTTAATCCGCTCAGACATTTTTCAATTGCAGACTGACCGACAGGAGAGCAGCCATTCTGCTACTGACAAGGACCTAAGAAGGTCAAAAGCTCTCCTATCAACTATTTATTTTGAATATGTGGTCATTCTGCTTTAAAAAATTAGTGATTACTGATCTTTGTTGCATAATATATACATATATTGGTGTATACTGGCAGCAGGCTTTCATTTTGACATGTTTCATTGAATATGACTGAATATTTCATGTTGATTTTCTTGTTTAGGGCTTCAATCTCTCTAACTAGTGCTCTTGCATCTTGGTTTAATTGATTGAGTATATCTCCAAATGTCATATTTGTTCAAGTTTGACAAAAAGAGCAAAAACTAACTGTATAAGTATATTAGGTTTGAAACAGTTGTGTAAATTATAATAAGTATAATATACTATACAGTTAAGTGTTTGCTCTTTTTGTCAAACTTGAACAAATATGACATTTGGAGATATACTCGTCCAATTAAACCAAGATGCAAGATCACTAGAGGGATAGAAGCCCTAGACAAGAAAATAATAAACACGGAATATTCAGTCATATTCTATGAAATATATGTATGTAACAGAAAAGGAAGGGTATATAGGTGGCAATGTTGTATATGGGGGCACTACTAACATATTTTTTTGTCAATTTCAGGTGTAATGACATGTCACGCTCATCATTCCAACGATCACTGAAGTGGACATCACTTGGGTACAAGTCTTTGTCTGCTGTATAGTTTAAAGGAGCATAAAATTGATTTTTATTTGGCAAAATTGTGTTATCTTTATCTGTCAGTGACTTCTGCTAATTAGTTTGTCTAAGCCTTCCAGTGTGCTCTGACATCTCAATACTTGTACAGTACTTCCATATTTGATTTGTTAACTTTGGATTGTGGCTGAACAAGCATTAAATCTGGTCAAGATTTGTCCAAGTTTAGGTAAATGGCACAGTGCAACTCAAGTTCAGCAAGTAAATTTTTAATAACAACTCAAGCAAGAAAGAATAGTAAGATTCTCACTTTCACGTTGAAGGAAGGCATCAGCTTACAAAAAAAAAAAAAAAAAACTATCAGCATCCAGTCACTAAGTATATACTAGAGCATTACGTAGAGCCAGCACCATTACACTCCAGCAATATATCCACAGCAGCACCCCACTGCTTCATACAACCAGGTATAAAGTGCTTCCTTGTAACTTGTCACTTAAAACCTGTCAAACATTGTAATGTCAAGCTGATTCCATCTAATCTAATTCCTTACCACTTTCCATGAATCATTCACACACAATTCCCCCACTTCCTCACTCGCTCACCAAATCTGGCCATCTCTTCCTCAATCTTCGTCTTCTCCACATTTCAACTTCACTTGAGAGCTCTTTCACCATCTATTCATTAAATGCAGATGACGAGTCACAATAACGCGGCTGAAGATACGAAGCCTAAACCCACACACCAGAAGATGAGGAGACAACGACGTTTTGGTCTGTTCTGGACCATTATCAAGTCGATCATTATCACGACTGACTTGATAATGGTCCAGGACGGACCAAAACATCATTGTCCCTTCATCTTCCATCTTCTGGTGTGTGGTTTAGTCTTCATGAATTAATGAATTTAATTAAAGTCTTAATTCATTAAATCTGATCAAATCATTTCATAAGCTCTCATAATTCTTATGATTTACTTTCATACTGCATGTCTTTTGTGATATTTTTGTTTCTTAATCTATCCTCCCAACACAAGTGCATATCAGGTTTTCTATATCTATAGCTCAAATTCTGGATTTTAAATTTTCATGCCACATAAGTAGGCATTCCTTCACACAGCTGCCAATCTTCCTTATTTTCTTACAAGCTTTCACTGCAGTAGTTTCTTTCCCTGACTTACTCTACTTTCAACCCCTCCAACACAAAATTGTAATTTTTTAATTAGTGTCTCCAGGTATCTAATTAAATCAACAATTTCCAGGACATCTAGCTTTACACAAATTCTGCACACCATGTCTCCTCCTCTCCCCATCACCATTACTTTAATTTTGGAAATATTTGCTTCTAACATTCTTCTTTTAAAAGTTGTGACCACACTGTTATAGACATGTTAATGAGCTCACCTGTTTGCCTTAATAGCAAGAATGACCAGAGTTCAAACACTGTGCAAGTGTGGGATGTTTGGGCACTGTTCAACCACTGTTTGTCCCTGTGCACCCAGCTGTAATTGGGGCCTGGGATGTAAAAAGATTAGTAGATCATGTTCTAGAGTAAACAAGGCACTGAATAACATAACTGCTTCCAGTAACTGGCTTAAGACTTAAAATGCCGACATCCTTTTTGGTCAAAAGCTGTGGGCTTTACTGCAAGTTAATGTGTGTCAAGAACTGTCCTTCCTTTATTAAGGAAGAACTGTCCTTCTTAATAAAGCATTTTATTAAAAAAGTGTAGCTTTTATAATTTATTCAAGAGATAAAACTGCCACTTCTCCGAGTTCATTTAATGAGTTTTAAGGTAAAAAAACCTAACAGAACTTTAAGCAAATATTTTTCCTACAAATTCTGAGATCAAATACCTAAACATTAGTCACATATCCATTTAAAAACAATTATTTATATTTTAATTTTTTGTCTAGCTTTCATTTCCTCTGTGCTCTCGATTTGCTCCAACACTCGACTGTTTATTAATAATATTATTTGTTAATTACTAACTTTACATAAAATTCTATTTGGTGCAAATTCATTACTTGTTTATATCAATATGCCTTATCATTAATGTGGGATTAGAGTATATAAAGTACACACAAGTGTATTCCCATACACAGGCAGGTGTTTGCAAGAGCATTTGTGTGCATATGTTCTTGTGTTTACATATGTACTTATGATTGCATGTGTGTGTGTGTGTGTGTGTGTGTGTGTGTGTGTGTGTGTGTGTGTATGCTTATGTCTGTGTGTTGGGAGATGACGGCAGGAAAATACCTTAAACACACACCCTGTCTTAGAGTATGAACACGTTTCATCAGATCACGTCCAGATTCCTCCAGCAACATCTCTAAGTATCCAGGAAGCAGACTGTATGCAGCTCTCCAATTTCTCTGGTATGGAGTGCGCACGTAGAAGCATAGCAGGTGTTGACACCGGCCAAACCATGACTGCTGCTGCCACCTTCTATATGGCATTGCCAGTCATTCTCTTTGCTGTCCTCCACAGAGAAGCCAACTGTGGAAAGCAACACAATGATCAACACGACATGCTTACAGATCACAAAGAATATAATGGGGTTTATTATGAAATAGAAAATAAGACACAAAAAGGTATTTTCTGAAGAAAAAAAAGATTACGTGTACTAACTGTATTAACGTGACAATATACATCTGATCATATCTGAAGGAATACAATGAACTAATAGTGAAAACCATTGCTCTCCTTGCAAAAAACATGTTATAGAAAGTTTATCTGATATTTTCAATATCAAAAGCATATGAAGCCTCAATAAACATGTTCGTTGAAGCAGTCAGAAACACCTACAGTACAACCTTAATTCAATGAACTATATGGGACCAACCCCATTTCATTACAACTGGAGATGCCTCCAGGGAGCATTTTCCATGCTCTCTAGATTAACAACAACATTCCAAAATACCCAACTGGAGAGTTGCCAAATTGGGGCTCGTTGAATCGAGGTTCCATTGTACTGTATTAGGAAAATGAACTCGATAGTATGCAAAACATCAGTAAAGGTGAGAATAACATACCTTTACTATACACTAACCAGTAAAGGTTAGTGTAGTGTACCTTTTACTACACTACACTAACCAAACAAGTGGCAAGAAAAACACAAAAATAGCCTATGGCTTACTACAGCTATACAGTATTACTATTTATGAGCAAATGAACATGGTATCACAATCATCATGACTACCCATTTCCCACTTTCATTTTTCCATTTACTGTTCAAATCCATAATGCAATACTGTACTCTCTACTACCTCTCTTTAACAGAAATATCTGATTCCTTGCAATCTCTTCTACTGCTGGACCCACCTTGCTGATCACTAATTATTGGGTTATCTTTTGTCCACCTTTAGTCATTTTTCTACCATCAGTTAGTCTCATACCGCACAGCATTACCAACAAGACAAGACCCAAAGATATTTAATAAGGTGCTTTGCCACCAGCTCTACATAAAGATGGATGTAAATTTGTCTTAGATACTACATACAAAGATCAACAGAGAGCTAAAAGTGGTTGTTTAACATCAACAACCAGTCTTCTGTAAGACGAGAGCAGGGAAGGGGGCAGGGTGATGCACCTAGAGGGCAAGACAAGGAACAAAGGCTGAATTGGAACAGGGAGACACATAATATCATAAGCACACAAAGCTCCATGGCTTCAACAGGACAGGTAACAGTATCCACATTGAAGGAGACAAATCGTTTTCCACTAGTTTTAGTGAGGTATCGAGCATCAAGAGTAAAAGCATTGCATTTCCACTAGTTTTAGTGAGGTATCGAGCATCAAGAGTAAAAGCATTGCATTTCCACTAGTTTTAGTGAGGTATCGAGCATCAAGAGTAAAAGCATTGTAATCATAGAATTGTGTAAAAACGGAAAAAGCAATGCACTACCCAATCACTGTCCGAGTGTGGACGAGAGCCGAACTACTCGGGAGAAAGAGAGAGAGAGAGAGAGAGAGAGATGAATATCAATGCATTTCACACTGCTATCATTCGATGTTGGTGTGATAAAGAAAAAGATCCAGACCACACCAGTTGAATCAATGAATAGCTCTGGAGGCTGTCAGGGAACCAAACTCTAATAAATGACCAGAGATGAAGCCTGCAAAGATGATGATGATGATGCAATCATAATGCAATTCCTGAGCTGTGTCAATTTATATGTCACTCAAACCAGTGCTTATACCACTCACCATATCTATCTATCTGAAGGAAAATAACATCACTCACTCACCTCTTCCAAAGGACTAAATAAGTTACAGGAATCTCAAAGTTATATATATATACAAGTTATTATAATTATATAATACAGTACTATACTTAAATAATATAAGACATGTGTTGGATAATTCTCTACTATATAAAAAAATTAAATTGAAAGACCCTAAAACAGTCAAAGATATTTGTAGGCATCAAGGGTCACATAATCTTGGCCTTATGAGTGTTGATCTATAAGAGAAGATTGCACCCAGTCAACAACAGACCACAACAGCCACACACACACTGGCAGCACCAAAAGTAATACTCGGTAATTTCAAGTGGATCAGTCTTTACCAAGAGAAAACCACTTTTGAAGAGTTTCTAGTTACTGGTACTTGGGAAAGTGTGATATAGGCAAGGAAGAAACATGAGATACTCATAAAGTGACTCAAACCAACACTACCCACAAGAACTGACCTCAGTTCTGGTGCTGGTGATTAAGCTGGTGGCCACCTCATGGACCAACTGAACAAAAACTGGACACAAAGGTTGACTTAACTGACAGCTCAGTACCATCTGCCTACACCACATAACATAGTCAGGGTGCATGCGTGTTATGTGGAAGTGTGGACTTTTGTCACAGTGGGTGCTACCACCTTATGCTGGATGGAGTATGTTGGCATTAGTTTTGATTAATCATTGGTGTGCTCAGAGCTTGTTCCCCCCCTAGCAGTTACGTAAGACTTGAGAACAAATCTTTCCAGTTACTGTCATCTAGGCTGGACTGACACTTTTTCCTGTGACCTCCAAGCACCTGCAGGGATGCAACAGTTTATGGCCTCAGGGGCATATCTTCCTGTCTGGCTCAATACTTAGTAATGTGTAATGGATCATTATACCTCTGAATGTGGCAGAATAAGGAAGTTCAGAAAATATGTTAGAGAGAGCATATGGCATTTGATTTTTTTTGGGTGACTGACAAGGTCATAGCCTACTTGTGATCAATGAAGTGGTCCATATAATTTGTAAAAAAACATTCAACATTTATAACACTGCTTCTTTTTCTCACCATGTCCTGGCAAAACAGGATAATGTAGATCAGTTCCTAAGCTATGAGTTCCTCTAAAGCTTTGTCTCGGTCATTGTCGTGTTTCAAGAGAGCATCCACGATTCTCTCCTCTTCAAACCCCAAGTCCAAAAGCTGCAAATCAAGGACGACATTAGCAAAATTGAATGATTCTTCTCTATTTAAAGACAGGACATTAAACTAACATAACATTGTTACATTTTAATATAAATATTTTTTTTTACATTAAGTAACCAATTTAAGAGTCAACACTACATGCAAGTTATCAATTGTATACCCAAACTAGTACATGCTTAAATAATTACCTGCTTGGCAGCAGCCAAATGGTCTCTTGTCTTCTGGACGTCCCCTAAATAGTGATAAAATGCACGTTCTGCTTTGTATCCATCTTCACCATTCTCTTGAAGAGACTGCAGAACTAGAAGAACCTCAATAAGCTGAAAAATAAATTATCACTTATTCTGCAGGTCTCTTATTAAGTTTAATTCTAAATTTGTGGGGAACTTCTTAACAAATGTGAATGAAATTAGTACACACTGCACACCGATGTGCAGTGATATGAAACACTAACAGGCTGGTCACTCAATGGTCCCAAGTGCAGACCACCATGAGGAAAATGCTTAGATTCCAGCACATTATTGTGCTAGTTTCTGGATTACAACCTTATTCCCACTGGCACAGTGTGTAGAAACCACACACACATCTCCAGGCATATGAGATATACCTTCCTGTCTCCCTAGGTCTGCAGATCTGACTACAGATCTGGGAATGAACAGATATGCACACATACTCCCGCTCTTACATTTAAGAATGAGCACCATTGCCACAGCTGGCACCCATATAAAAAAAAAAACTCTAGGCAAATGCTCATAAAGATCATGAGTTTTGCAGCCCAATTAGTCAAAGTTTAAGATCAGATCAATTCTGGTATGAACTATTTAGTACCATGGAATGTTCTCTGTAAAACTAGGCACTAAGCGAATTAGTGCTAAATGAAGCCATTATAGCACAGTCCCCAGTGAGATACATTTCCAACATATTAAGGGTTTACTGGGTTCTTTAAACAATAATATGAATAAATATAACTTGGCGATTTTAAACCTAATGCATGAAAAGCATGTGCTGGTATTTGTTTCGAACAAAGGCCAGTTTTGTTCACAGTGACAGCAAGTTGAGGAAGAGTAGTAATCTCGGTGGCTATCACACAAATAAGTACACGCAGCAAGATGGGTTAGTACCATATATATATGTATACTAGTATAACCTTCTTTTACTATACTAGTATTATGGAAAAAGAGAGAAATGATAAGAAATGAATGAATTAGCATGTTTGTGTTGACAAGTGCCCTTTAGAACCAACCATCAGAGGAAAATATGTTCAGTAAACACAACTCGGTAACACAAGCCATGAATAAAGAACATTTTAAGCAATTTTATACATTTATAATCTACAAAACATAAAGAAGTCCATCAACAATGATGAATTTACATACTAGTGAAAGAGCATGAATGAGTTAACCCCCAAAAGGTAATAGTTTTTAAGCAGTTGAATAACTGTTGGAGTAGGTGGTAGCAAGTCACTAGCCCTTGTTCCATTTAGATGAGAGCATTTACTCCATCTAAATAACAGCCCAACATAAAAATATATGTGCAATTGATTGCCAGTCAACATTTTATAAATACAAAATAACATTTTAAAATGCTAGGTATGCACACACAAATCAATTTCAACCTGTCAATATTCAAAGAATTATTTTCAATAAAATTTCATACTAATTTTTACTGACCTTTTTATGGTCAGTTCCTAGTTTCTGAACTGCCCTGGCTACCCTTGGTCGAGGGAATCCCATCTCAGCCATGCTCTGGACCAGCATTTGGGCATCTGTTGTCAACTCTGCAAATGGGTCTGGCAGGCGTGTCTTAACAGGTGTGTGAGGTAGGGGGCCAGGAGGGTGCTGAGTAGGTCCAGACTGATAAAGGTGCTGAGAGGATAATGTCTCCGGGGAATCTGATAAGTCGGGCAGTGGTTTCCAGTCCTGTCAAAATTTAGATTTAACATTTATTATTTTTAAGCCATACCTGTTTGATGGGGTTCTTAGAGTTCTTTTACTCGCCAAGTAAGCCTGGCCTGTTGCTTGATGAAGGGGGGGGGGGGGCATAGGCCCACATATCCACCACAGCCCGGTAGGTCCGGCATTTCTTGAAGAAAACTATCTAGTTTTCTCTTGAATATGTCCACGGTTGTTCTGGCAATATTTCTTATACTTGCTGGGAATACTATATGTTGAATATGTTGTATGTATGTATCCAGCAAGAAGATTTATTTAAGAACTTCATTAGAAAGCCTCATACTGTAGCATCTCACTACGTGTACAGTTGTACATTAACAAATGCTCAACTCATATACAGTACTGTACAACTCGGTATCAAAAAGGGCAATGGAAATGGGTCCTGTCATAAGGTGTAACTCACACCGAAACCTATTATAACTTTCCTAGGGTTGTTCTCCAAATGTTCACCAAATTACTCTCAATGATATTGTTGCATTGATTCTTTCTTCTTTATTTGTTCTGTATGGGCTTTAAATTCAGTATCTCTTTCAGAATCATTCAACAGTACTTTAAGCTAAGCGTAACAACAATAACAAATGGTAAAGTGTATGTTAGGGGAGTTAAAAATGACTAATCAAAACTAAGGAAATTAATTGTTTACATCAGTAGAACATAAATATATATTTTTAAAGTTTCTAAAGCAAATGTTTAAAGAATCCGAGTTGAAAAAGTATAAATAGGCAACCGACACATTAAGATCATATGATATAAATAAAATTTAAAAATAAAATGTTTTTAGCATACCTCTAAGCCAGTTAATCCAGTACTAGAAGGCCGTGGTGGGGGAGTGTGAGAGAATCCTCGGCCCTCGTGAAGCGACTGTATGCCAATACTATATCTTGTTACTTCAGAATCTTCAGCAGCTGTCAGGTCGGGAACGCTCCGACTCGACCGCAAAGACCCGCTTGTTGATCCAGCCGCACCTGAACTACTGCTATGACTTGGTGTCGACTCTCCAGACTGAACACCAGAATGCTGACTCTGTTGAAGCAAGGGCTTATTCTGTAAATAATATCGAGAGTAAAAGTCTTCAAGATCTGGTCTTTTACTTGGAGTTGTTCCTCTATCCACTGAAGGCATTGTTGGAAAGCCACTGCTAGTGGATGTAGGAATATTAGCTGTGCTTCCAGAATTACTACCAGGACTCATTACTCCTCCCTGTGTTGCACTAGCAACACTACTCGATGAGTTACCAGCTTGGCGGTGGTAATCATAAGGCACATATTGTGCAGCTTTACTAGGGCTACTTACATTAAAACTATTATTCCACTGTTGAGGATAATAAGAGTTTTGGAAGGGTCTGTTAGGGTTCCCACTATACTGTGAGCTGGCTGAATATGATGGCACAGTAGATGATGCACAAGTTACTTGTGAACCTTTACTCATATGGCTCCCATACTGGCCAAAGCTCGGACTTGTCTGGGATAAGTTTTGCTGCTGCTGTTGTTGATGCTGCTGCTGCTGTTGTTGTTGCTGTTGTTGTTGCTGCTGTTGCTGTTGTTGCTGTTGTTGCTGCTGTTGCTGCTGTTGCTGTTGTTGCTGCTGTTGCTGCTGCATGTAGTATGGGTACTGTGCATAAGCACTGTAAGATACTTGGCCATTTGTGAACATATTTACCTGTGTTCTCCCCTCTTCAGAAGAGTTATGCTTCAGAGCATTATTTCCTTCAGCCGACTGTTGTCCTACATTTGATGAATCAAGAACTTTAGCCAATTCTTCCATGTCATTTATAGATTTTAAGGCAGCACTGTCAAAGGGATCATTACCTTCACCTTCGAAGTCTGCAAAATTTATGCTAGCTGGAGTCTTTAAAGGAGATTTAAGAATATTCTTCTGTGAGGGAAAAGGCGTTGGCTTGAGCATCCAGTCATATGGGGATGCAGTATCAAGAGGAAGACTTGGTGTACGCGTAAGGGAGTCTGGAGTTCTCAGGTGTAGTTGAGAGCTTGATCCAACAGTTTCTCTTGAGGCAGGTGGTGTGTTTCTGCCGGTTTCGTCACTATCCGCCTCTGCCGCATGGGTCTCCTCTACGCCATCCTCTGCTTCATCTTGTACTTCTTCTTGTTCTTCTTCTTTTTCTGACTCGCCCTGCCTTTTCTCCTCTTCTTCTCTTCTCTTTTCATTATCTTCTTCTCTTCTCTTTTCCTCATCTTTTAGTATCCTCTCTCTCTCCTCCTCCTCCTCGTTCTCTTTTCTTAACTTTTCTTCCTCCTCTTCTTTGGCTTTTTTCTCTGCTTTTCTTCTGTCATATTCAGCTATTCTTTCTTTGCGTTCCCTGTCCTCCTTTTCTTTCCGTGCCCTTCTTTCTTTCACCCAACTTAAAGTTGTCTTCTCAACTGCAAAATCATACTGAAATTTAAATAAAATTAAGAATTAGAGAGTCTTTAATAACCTGTTACATATTTGTAGGTTACATAAAATTATTTCCTATCCTGTGATCAAACTAAGATCCCCCAATACCTTCTACTTTAAATTTAGCAGTGAAAATTTAAATGCAGAAAACTGTACAAGTTCAGTGCAAACCTTGATTCAGCGAGCGATATGAGACCAACCCCGATTTGTTGTAGTGAAAGTTTCATGGCAACCTCAGATGCCTCCTCGAGGCATTTATGAGATGCTATTATTATTATTATTTAAAGACAAGTAAATACATTGCTTCAGCCATTTCTTTCTTCTAATGTTGCTTCCATCTATGAAAATCCTTAACAACATGAATGGAGCTTTATTAAGTGTGTTACCATTCATACCCTAATATTTTCCATGCTCTATGGGCTAATTTTGCTGAGCAAAATTTAAATTTCAGCTAATCATATGAAGGATAACTACCATGAGAACCCGTCTCTAATGCAATTTCACCACATCAGCATATTTTCTATGCTCCCACACCGAAACTTTATTTTCAAATGAAGAAGGGCCCATATTTTGAGCTAAAACCAAGGAATCTTGAAATGAAAACAAACTATAGAATTTGTTTTAAATACCCTCAATAACTTTCCCAAGACTCGAACTGTTCCTTGCAATTATGTGCCCATCTATAAAAAGTATTAAAAGCATGAGTGGAGTCATATTAAAAAGTTTTCCATTCTTGTCCTAATATTTCCCATACTCTATGGGCAAGTTTCAATGGGCGAAATTTTAATTTTAACCTATCATATGATGTGCAATGTTCGCACCAGTCTCTGACCTTTGGCCCAGCATCCTAAGCAAATCCGCACATTTCCCATTTTCCTGAACTCCTATTCACTGAATCAGATGAATAAATGCGGCCTGGAAAGTATGCATTACAATCGGAGAGCCGCCAAAACGAGACTCGTTAAATCATGGTTCCTTTGTAACAGATACTCTATCTACCCATCCATCTATTTATTTGTCTGAGTGTATTACAGGTGTTGGAACCATCATTCAGGAGACATTGGCTCAGCTAATATTTCCTAAAATTTTAATTATTAGCTATGTTTACAATGCCACATTCTAATTGCAGTGAAAAAGTGTGTCAACCATGAATCTGTACAAATACTAAGTTTGATAATAGCATTTTGAGCTTCTCTATATGTTTGAAAGCATATTAAATGGGGCTTGCCCTGAGAGCTTGGAACTGGCTGAAGAAGGCTTGTGCATTTAAAGAGCTGAGAAGCACTGAGAAAACAAAAAAAATGAGTACAAACCCTAAGGAAGGTGGATAATTGAGAATAGAGCAGGGTGAAGGACGAGGGAGACTGGTTCAATACATATAAAGCTGAAGGAAAGTGGAACATGAAAGAGAAACCTAGACAAGAGAACAGTAACAAAAGAAATATGTGAAAGTGCTGAAGGCTGTCACATAGTGAATCAATGTTGTCTTATAAATATAGAATACAAATTCCAGTCCATACCATATATTTTAAGTGTTTTTTCCATGAAACTGATCCAATATAAACACAATGCTAATCTGTGTGCGCACTCCATAATAAAACATGACAACTAAATGGAATAAAAAACATAGCCAATGAGTGTGGGAATCCATCATTCAAATGACATCTTAGCCAAAACACGTTGTTATTGTAAGAGATACATCATGCAGAGTAGACTTCATTATTGATGATGTTTTGCCTACAATGGATTTGTAGGCATTCCATCATTCCAATAATTTTTACTATCTATTTGGTGTTTCTGTAAATAGTACTGTAATGGCACTGTGTGCTCTATTCAACCAACTAAATAGTGGAGCTCTATTCCCTACAGTAACTAAAACTTACTTAAACACATGAGCTTTACTGCAGATAACATTTCACTCACAAGAGGGAAGGCAGACCAACAGAAGCCTCCTTCCCAGTGATGAAGCAAGGATGAATCTTCCCACCACAGGCTAGGAAATACCAAAACCTCAAATAGAAGCATGGAGGTCACCTGCAATCCAACCACGGATAAAAATGGAACCGATTTTACAATTACTGTAATAACAAAGGAAGCTTGAAGCCTCTTGGGTGGGCCCCAAAGTCTGAGGAGATGAAACATACAACCAACGTATCTAGCTTCAAGGTATCCAAGGTTCCCCCTCACCCCACAGGAGCATTTGCCTTTATGCCATGTAAAATGTCATACAGTACAAGATAGTAATAACCACTTGTGCAGTAGAAACAAGCCACACTTACCTTTCTGGACTCAGCCTGCTGAGCTTGCCATGAACACAATCAGGAAGAATGTGAATAGTAGAGGGTCTGTGAATATTGTTAAATTGACAGCCAGGGTTGCTAGATTTTCAGGAATTTAATGGGTTGTGAAATGACTTCCTTTGGTGGGAACGAGTGATCACAATGCAACTCTAAGCCATTCTGAGCTGGACTTAGTTTGTCTCTAGTGACTCCAGAGCACCCTAAATATTCCAGACAAATGTTTCTTGTCTTGTGCTAGACTGTAAGGACCTATGTTAAGAGGATCTTACACCAGAGGCAATCAAATGCAACAACTAAGAAGTTGAAAGTAGCTGCTAAAACAAAAGTTGATCCCTTAGCACAAGTGGCAAATGAACATTTTTATATGACGTATTCTCTAAGCAAGAATGATTATAACTCCAACATGACATACCTCTTGAGTCAGAAGATCTGGGTTAATTTGGTGTTGACAGGATGGTGGTATAGTGACTCGTCTGGGGGGCCGGTATCTTTCACTAATCTTCACAGGGACACCAGCCACAAAGGTGGCCGGGTCAGTGGACATGGTGGGCACAGGAGATGGGTCCTGCCACAGAAACAAATGTGTTAGGAAATAAGTGGTCTGTTTTTCCCCTTATTTAACTTTCTGAAGGAATCACTTGCAAAAGTAAAATTATGAGTACAATACACAAATTTCCTTCTAAATAGGCTCAATATTAATATTGTATCTAATAAAGAACATTTCTTAAAAATTTATATCTAGTTTTACTCTCACTTTTTTTAATTATACAATACTGTATACTTATTCAGAATATGCTGACAATAAACAGTTATACAGTATAATGGAAGCATGAGAAACGATGCCGACTCTAGCCTAACCTGGAATATTTCATTAAACACAACTATACTATTAAGATGAAATATAGCTCTAGCAACGTAAAATAACACAAATGATTTCCCATTGTTGGAGACTGGAAGGCTGTTAGGCTTATCAAGGTGACCCCAGGCCAATGAGTGATCATCTGCAGGATGCAACCCACAGCAGTTTTGCCTAGCTTCCATGTACCTATTTACTGCTAGATGAACAGAGGCATCACGTGAAAGAAAATGTGCCCAAATGCCTCATCCTTTACAAATACAAATACAAATATTTATTCAGGTAAAGTACATACATACAAGGTGAAATACAAAAGTTGATGGATTCATAGATAGAGCTAGTACATACAATGCCTAAAGCCACTATTACGGAAAGCGTTTCGGGCAGGAGGCAGGAATCAACCTCGGGTCTAATCGACTGAGAGCCGACGGTGCTGCCCACAGGTCACACATGGCAGCAGAAAGCAAAAGCAAGTCTGCTACCTGTGTAATGTCATTGATGACACTCAAGTTTTCCTACTTTGAGTCAGGTTTCAGACCCTAGGCCTACTGGCCTTTACCCTATCTCTTTCTGAGCTGCCAGTTGTGCTAGTCTTTCCCTGAACTCAGATTCAACGAGATTTCAACTCATGAGAGGTGCTAACAATACTGCATCTCAAAAAGTACTCTTTGAACTCATTCACAGCTCATATTAGATAGAAGAATGTACGATGAATCAGAGACTCGTCAGAGCCTTGTGGCCTCATTTACTGCAAGCGCCATGTCTGGCTGGCCCCGGACACTAAACAATGAAGACACAACCAGAATATCATAGGACAGCCCCTTCAAGACATTGCAATAGAAAGACAGGGCAAAGTTAGGGCGTAATGTCTTAAGAAACTGCGATGTAGCACCTGGCCACCAATCAGCTGATCAAGTCATAACATTCCCCCGTCGACCTTCCACACTTTTCTTCCGTTATTTTGGCCTTACAGACGTGAATTATGACATGTTTCATGGCCTAAGAACAAGGCAAGATCATAGGTCCAACTTACCTTGTAAAAAACTAACCTAAGTTAACTCTAAAGGTTTCGTTAGCGTCAAGAACAAGTTATTTTCTTCCCATATTTTGACAACCAGCCATCTATGTTGTTTCTGGGGACTACTCGCTCAAATCAAGAACCAATTACGTATTTGTTGTGGGGTTAGATTTTTATTTTCAGTATTAAAAATAATAACATATATTTAAAATCATAAAAATTATTAAAAAATATATTCATTGTAATAAAACAAATGGTTAAACGTACAACGTATTCATCTAGACCTATAGACTAACATCTGACTCTCTGAATGTAGAGCGGTCACTTTGAATGCTGTTCAATAACTTCATACGCATGTATACCCCCCGTGAGAATTTACATTGTCAAGGGTTTAAAGTAAAGCTGGCAGATATAAACACTGGCAGAGGGTTATCATGAAAAAAACAGTGTGTACCTTAAGACATGGTGGAGCCGGGTATGGTACATAACAGATTTTACCTGAATTTACCTGAGGGCCATTATATCTCTTCTTCGACGAGGACAGGAAGCCTGTGGCTTGTCAAAGATCCCCTCCCTCTAGAAGAGCCAAATATTCTTTTCAGGATGCCTCAATGTCTCTTGTCAATTTATTTATTTATTTATATACAAGAAGGTACATTGGGTTTGTGAGAATACATAGCATAGTATTCACAATCTTGTAAAGCCACTAGTACGCGCAGCGTTTCGGGGAGGTCCTAGGCAGGGCAGATACTAGTTATATTGCTGCGTGTTAGGGCGCTGGTGGACCACTAGTGTATACAGTTTACCCACACACAAGTGTCCAAGGGGACAAACTCGGTACAGTTTACCAAAGATTACGCGAACTGGTTTCTAGTTAGTTCAGTTGATATACTTGATTTTGATCCTGGTATTTAATAATGTTAAGATCCTAGACCAAGGCTCTATCTTGGACACTTAACTGTGCTAGAGACAAGTGTGGCGGCGTCTGGTGAGAGTCCCCATACCCTTGGCTGCTACACACACATCTCTCTCTCTCTCACAATTCCCAATAACTGCTGCCATAACAACAAGAAATATAAACTTTTTGAATGTCCAAGACACACACACACGTATTTAGTGGTGGAGGCAGACTCCATACTCAGTTGGAAATGTAATAAATAAATAAAATAAATAAATAAATGTTTATTCGGGTAAGGTACATACATACAAGAGATTTTTACAAAAATTGATCGATTTAAAGATAGAGCTAGTGCATACAATGCCTAAAACCACTATTACTGCAAAGCGTTTCGGGCAGGAAATAACATATACCATATATGTATGTAGATATATGTAGATATGACATATACCAACAGGATTAGCAACACGTATTCCAGTGAACTGAATGTTGGGAAACGGGACCAAATAACTGCAGCTCATCCCCCTCAAGCATAATTAGGTGACTACGTAAATACACATACACACAACATACACATATCTCGCCCCTGTGGCCCAATGGATAAGGCATTGGCCTCCTAAGCCAAGGATTGTGGGTTCGAGTCCCACCAGGGGTTACTGTGATAATTTTAGGGGGCCTTGCTGCTGAGTGGACAGCGCTCTGGGATCGTTCCGGGTTCGATCCCCGACAGGGGCAGAAACAAATTGGTAGAGTTTATTTCACCCTGACGCACCTGCTTTCTGGGGATGTGTGTGGGTGCATGTGTTAGAGACAAATATATGTAGTAGAAATAATAGAGGAAAAATAAATTAGCTAGAAAGGCGGGGTCCAAGAGCTAATAGCTCGAACCTGCAGATACAAACTAAATACACAGATTTAGTTTCAGTTTGAGAGCGTTATACAACAAAGAGTACTGGGAAGACGGGACACCACGAGCGTAGCTCTCATCCTGTAACTACACTTAGGTAATTAGACACACACACACACACACACACACACACACGCACACGCACACGCACACGCACACGCACACGCACACGCACACGCACACGCACACGCACACGCACACGCACACACGCACACACGCACACACGCACACACACACACACACACACACACACACACACACACACACACACGCACACACACACACACACGCACACACACACACACACACACACGCACACACACACACACACACACACACACACACACGCACACACACACACTATATTTGGAAGTTTCAGAATCGACATTTTTCCCGGTTCTTGTACTGGGAATGTATTGAGGGAAGGTATTTAATGTATTGAGAGTGGCTGTGGCCGGCTGCCAGTGGTGCCAGGCGGCACTCTGCAAGCTGCCCAGGCCAGATACATCTGGCACAGTGCCCCCTCTCCTGCTGGTGCTTCTCAGGCGAGTCATTCCACATTTTCTCCACTTAGGTGTTGCACACACTTTGTAAACGAGAGAGAGAGAGAGAGAGAGAGAGAGAGAGAGAGAGAGAGAGAGAGAGAGAGAGAGAGAGAGAGAGAGAGAGAGAGAGAGAGAGAGAGAGAGAGAGAGAGAGAGAGAGAGAGAGAGAGAGAGAGAGACCCGGGCACCACCGGTTTAGCCCATCAAGTACAGTATAAATATCTGTCACTTCCTACTTTTCTCTCTCCATTCAGATTGCTACCTGCTCTTCCTACCTCTTTCCTTCTAAGTTACCCTCTCTCCTTTCTCCTCTCTCCCCTCTCTCCTCTTCTCTCTCTCCTCTCGATTAATGGTGCAGGGGAAGTTTCTCACTCAAGAGGGAAGGTGAAGGGAGGAGGTGAGATAGTGTCACTCTCCTACACTGACTTAAGACAGTCACCAGACCTGTCCACGGAGTTCTGTCACCAGTGCCAGTGATGGGACGGTCACACGCCAGAGTCGTGACGGTAAAGAAGTATATGTGTCTGTCATCATCATAAATGTGGCTACGGGGGATGAGTTTCGGCTCTTGGGCGCCCGCCCCTTAACTGTCAAACAACTGGGACCAGATTCACGAAGCAGTTACGCAAGCACTTATAAACCTGTCCATCTTTTCTCAGTCTTTGGCGGCTTTGTTTACAATTATTAAACAGTTAATGAGCTGCGAAGCACCAGGAGGCTGTTTATAACAATAACAACAGTTGATTGGCAAGTTTTCATGCTTGTAAACTGTCGTGGAAGGCTACAGGTGGTCGTGGAAGCCAACACGTGGTCGTGGAAGCCTTCACGTGGTCATGGAAGCCTGTACGTGGTCGTGGAAGCCTACACGTGGTCGTGGAAGCCTACAGGGGGTCGTGGAAGCGTACACATGGTCGTGGAAGCCTACAGGGGGTCGTGTAAGCCTACAAGGGGGTCGTGGAAGCCTACAAGGGGGTCGTGGAAGCCTACAGGGGGTCATGGATGCCTACAGGGGGTCGTGGAAGCCTACACATGGTCGTGGCAGCCTGCACGTGGTCGTGGAAGCCTACACGTGGTCGTGGAAGCCTACACATGGTCGTGGAAGCTTACAGGGGGTCGTGGAAGCCTACACATGGTCGTGGAAGCCTACAGGGGGTCGTGGAAGCCTTCACATGGTCGTGGAAGCCTACAGGGGGTCGTGTAAGCCCACAAGGGGGTCGTGGAAGCCTACAGGGGGTCGTGTAAGCCTACAGGGGGGTCGTAGAAGCCTACAAGGGGTCGTGGAAGTCTACAGGGGGATCGTGGAAGCCTACAGGGGGTCGTGGAAGCCTACACATGGTCATGGAAGCCTACAGGGGGTCGTGTAAGTCTACAAGGGGGTCGTGGAAGCCTACAGGGGGTCGTGGAAGCCTACAAGGGGGTCGTGGAAGCCTACACATGGTCGTGGAAGCCTACAGGGGGTCGTGGAAGCCTACAGAGGGGTCGTGGAAGCCTCCACATGGTCGTGGAAGCCTACAGGGGGTCGTGGAAGCCTACAGCGGATCGTGGAAGCCTAAAGGGGGTAGTGGAAGCCTGCCGTGGTCGTGGAAGCCTACAGGGGGTCGTGGAAGCCTACACGTGGTCGTGGACGCCTAAAGGTGGGTCGTGGAAGCCTACACGTGGTCGTGGAAGCCTACATGGGGGCCGGGGAAGCCTACACGTGGTCGTGGAAGCCTACATGGGGGCCGGGGAAGCCTACACGTGGTCGCGGAAGCCTACATGGGGGCCGGGGAAGCCTACACGTGGTCGTGGAAGCTTACATGGGGGCCTGGGAAGCCTACACGTGGTCGTGGAAGCCTACATGGGGGCCGGGGAAGCCTACACGTGGTCGTGGAAGCCTACATGGGGGCCGGGGAAGCCTACAGGAGGGTCGTGGAAGCCTACACGTGGTCGAGGAAGCCTACAGAGGGTCGTAGAAGCCTGCACGTGGTCGTAGAACCCTACAGGGGGAGGGGGTCCTTGCTCCGATGGTCACCCTAATACAACCACGTGTCGGGATGGCTGTAGTGTGTTGTATAAAATGTGGTTGTAGTGGATGGAGAGAGTGGAGAGGAGGGAGAGAACCTTCTGCTGTTCTCTCCTCGTCTCTCTCCTGATAACGTTAATATAGTGTAGCGTATTATTATTACACTCGTGTCCTAGCAAATAACTTAGTCGTGGAGGTTGTCTCTGTCTGTCTGTCTCTCTTCTGTCTCTTTAAAGGGGGGGGGGGACACAAATCAATATTTCCATCTACTGTTATTTTTTTTTGCACTCCATCGATGCTGTTCTTATTGATAATTTTAGTGATGTTGTTGTGGTAATGGTCAAACCTTCTCCTCTCTTCCCCTTTCCCTGGTACCCCCAGTTATGGCCCCTCCTTCTCCAAAAAACACACACACACACACACACACACACACACACACACACACACACACACACACACACACACACACACACACCACCCGCAGCAACACACCCACCACCCACCCACGCACACATACACACACACACGTACATCAGGGGAATCTTACCATAACCCATAAAGCCACCACCCACTGGGCTCCAATAACCCACTACTCCACCCACTGGGCCCCAATAACCCACTACCCACCCACTGGGGCTCCAATAACCCACTACCCCACCCACTGGGCTCCAATAACCCACTACTCCACCCACTGGGCCCCAATAACCCACTACCCACCCACTGGGGCTCCAATAACCCACTACCCCACCCACTGGGGCCCACTCACCCCTCCACATCAAACCTTGGACTCTTTTGGATGACCTCAGATCAAAGTTGTGCTGGAGAAGGTCTCCCTAATGCTCCTTTTGACCAGTGCCTCACTCAAGCGCTTCTTCACTGGCACTCACGCTCAGAGTGCTTGTCAGGCAGCCACTCAGAGAGCCACTCAGTAGTCAATCATTCACTCAGTTGTTCATTTATTAATATATTCAAGCGGTCAGCCAGTGACTTCCCTAATCCTTTGTGGATTATCTGACAGCGTGTAATTGTCTGGTTCATGGCGGTGACGCCTCACTACACAGTGGCAGGTGTGTTTCCTGTGTGCGGGTCACCTTGTGCTTCACCTTGTGCTAGGTGAACAGACACGTTAGGTGAAAGAAAATGTGTGTGTGCAAGTTTTAAATTTTTTTGATTGGGGATCATCGAGGTATCTTTTGTTTTAAGACGAGGATATAGACTACTGCGCTACGGAGTCCCCCTATACAACCTCTGCAATGCTAAGACCTCTCAACGTGGCACCCTTTGGAAGAGGTCCTGAAGGCGTCCTGGGGGCGGGAGTGTCCCCAGGAGGAGCAGGAGGAGGCGAAGGATCACTGCTAAAGGAAGCTCATCAAGCGGTCCATTAGCTCAGGATCTCCAAGCTCCCCATTATATTCTTACGCTCAGGGAGTCCTTTGATAGCACTCTCTGCCCCCCTCCCTCCTTCTGTATCTCCCTCTTCCTCCATCCTTCTCTTTCCCTCTTAGTCCCTGTCCATCCTTCTCACTCATTTTGCCGCCTCTCCATCCTAATCAATCTCGCCCTTCACATGTCAGAATCCTCTCTCCCTCTGTCCACTGTTTCTCTCTTTCTCTCTTTCTTCCCTGTCCCCCTCTCTCCTATCTTCCCGTTATTTAACAATTCCAGCAGTTCTAAAAAAATGCTGATCCGGATACGAGTCTCAACAGGCCGGCACGCTTCCTGTCATCCGGATAAGCGGGAGTATGTCGGTCGCTCTCATCCGGCCGGTGCTGGGGACTTATACTTGTGCCGCCAGGTGGCACCACCTGTTCCTCCACAATTATACTGGTTTACATTAACGGGACTGGCGATAGTAAAGGGTCGGGTGTACCAAGTAAGGGGTCGGACATCCTAAGGGTCGGACATCTCAATATGGCCCTTGTTGACACCCTGGTAGCGTGACAATAGAGCGGGTGGTAATTAATTAGGACATCTCCCTGCCTCATATCGTCTCGTGTCCCAGTTAACCAGATTACCGCCAACCGTAAAGACCAAACCTGCACACTATGAAGAGAATGGTACTGTATTGACACATTTCTTTCTGGCACAAGGCCTAGATGCGTGCCAATAAAACAGGCAACATGTTAAAAGAAGGCTCTTCAGGTGTGGAAATATGCTCTTCAGGTGTGGAAACATGCTCTTTAGGTGTGGAAACATGCTCTTTAGGTGTGGAAATATGCTCTTCAGGCGTGGAAACATGCTCTTCAGGTGTGGAAATACGCTTTTTAGGTGTGGAAATAAACCGAATGACATTCTGTTGGCACATTTGCCCTCAACCAGTTGAACGATGCGGTCGAACGAGATCCGCTCGATCGAGGAATGATCCAATAGTCAGAACACTGACTATTGCAATTTGTTTCTGAGAGGATTGCTCTGGGGGGGGGGGATGCCCCGGGGACTCGCTCAAGTGATTCTTGCAGATTCAATGTTGCTCATCTTTCCGGTTTAACCTGGGAGATATTAGCCCGCTGCACGGACACAGACGCCCATGGTAGGAGCCCCATAGGTGTACTGGGCCAGCAGAGTGACGTGGGAGCACACAGTAGCTGGGGCTTGAGGTTAACGATACACAGTAACTGTGAGAAGCTGCAAATACCATTTGGAGCTTCTTATTGCACAATATTGCAAATATTGTGATCATAGCTTTAGATGAGGCGTC
>NC_091177.1:3783200-3803200 GCF_040958095.1 Procambarus clarkii
CACACTGGCACTCAGGGCCACAGATCACACTCTGGTACTCAGGGCCACAGAGATCACACTCTGGCACTCAGGGCCACAGATCACACTCTGGCACTCAGGGCCACAGATCACACTCTGGCACTCAGGGCCACAGATCACACTCTGGCACTCAGGGCCACAAAAATCACACACAGCACAAAGTCATCTGTTTGAACAGCAAATAGCAACAGCTGAAATAAATGGTAGTGCTTAATGGTGCAAAAATATTTATGTTTTACAGATTGGTGGAGTGTGCGTTAGTGATTTACAGATTGGAGGTGAGTGCATTGGTGATTTACATATCGTTATTGCACAACATCACCCAGACGCTAAGGGTTATGTACGTAAAAGGTCGTACATCCCCTTAGCGTCTAAGGGTGAACATCACACGTACCGCGTACATCAACCCCTCGCGTCTGGGTGATGTACAACTCTACGCGTACACGACCCTTAGCATCTGGGTGATGTACGACCCCTATGCGTACACGACGCTTAGCATCTGGGTGATGTACGACCCTATGCGTACACGACCCTTTGTCTAGTGTGGTGTCAAGTAGCAAGTTACTTCTCTTTCTCTCTCTCGCCTCTCCTTCACTACTCGTAACTCTCACAAACCTCCTCTCTCTCTCTCTCTCTCTTCCCTCTTTCTCGCGTATGATTTAATCACTCGCGCTTTCCACACTCCCCAATTACTCCGCGACCATCAATATTGACGTATTGAGTATTGTGGCGGAGACGGTCGCTGGCGGCCGGCCACTCCATAAATTTACTGGCAGCCAACAAGTGATGAACATTATTTGGAAACAAACTACTGCTGTGTGACACATTGTTGGCCGGGAAATGTTGGTTTTGGTATATTGACCAACTCACATACTAGAAAAATGAAGGGACGACGACGTTTTGGTCCGTCCTGGACCATTCTCAAGTCGATTGTCTTGGTTTTTGGTAATTTCTTGTTTCAATAGGATTTTCCCGCCTGTAACGTTGGGAGTCCTTGTGGTTCGAGGCGTGTTTATAGTCTAGACAGTGTTGACATGAATCAGTTTTCAGAGTTAGTTCTTAAAGCAATGTTTTTGCGTATGTACAGAGCTGCGGGAGTATTTAAACATGGCGCGTGGGTACCGTAGACTTACTCATTTTTCGGTAACTTTTCCTCCTATATGACTATGAAGCTACTTCGTTCGATTTTTTTGCTTTTGATGCAATGTAATTTGATAAGTTTTTTTCTGATACTCTTTTTTGTGTTTTATGTATTCCTTCCTAACTGTTGCATATGATCCGGGTTTATTTTTAGCTGTTGTATTTTTCCTATTCCTTTCTGCTTTTCGTTTCGGCATCGTCTACTGAGCCACGGGCTGTTGTATTCTCTCTACTACTGGGCTGTTGTATTCTCTCTACTACTGGGCTGTTGTATTCTCTCTACTACTGGGCTGTTGTATTCTCTCTACTACTGGGCTGTTGTATTCTCTCTACTACTGGGCTGTTGTATTCTCTCTACTACTGGGCTGTTGTATTCTCTCTACTACTGGGCTGTTGTATTCTCTCAAACCCTTATTGTCGACATGACTCTTTTTCAGCCACTTTATTTTCGTTTGACCTGATTCATCATTCCCTGGAGTGTCTTTCCACTAAGATCCACCTCCCACACCACACTCGCCATACACACACCGAAACTACGACGTTAGTACAACGTCCGAACAAGCTTTAACACCTAACCAGTTATAACAACCAATATAGCAAGTTGTAACAACGTTCTAATACGTCATAAGCACGTTAAGCCAGGATGTACCAACTTTATTACACGTTGTAACAAGCAGAAAATAGAGACAGTTCCGGTTTGTGTTTCCAGGGATATGCATTTTCCAGGTACTCACTCAGTCTCGTGCAAGGATCCCACCTTCACTCTAATCTCCCGTTCTCTCTTGACGTATGACCATTGTTTTAATCCAATTATATAGTGAAAGATCATATATGGTGTTTTGAAATGTTCCTCTCTGGAATTTTACTAATCTTGCTGCCCATATTTCTTGCACACAATGGTGGTTATAGGTTTGGAAGAGCACTATATCTTTTATATCTGCTTTCAGAGTGTCAATGGTGGTGTCTGTGTATCATTTTTGTATTAAAATCTTCAACTTCCACATACGTTTCAGTTGGAGTGAATCTCTATTGCCTCCTTCCAGCCTTCAATCCTGGGGCCAGATTCACGAAAGTACTTACGCAAGTACTTACGAACGTGTACATCTTTCCTCAATCTTTGACGGCTTTGATTACATATATTAAACAGTTTACAAGCATGAAAACTTCCCATTCAACTGTGGTTATTGTTATAAGCAGCCTCCTGGGGCTTCGGAGCTCATTAACTGTTTAATAATTGTAAACAAAGCCGCCAAAGATTGACAAAAGATGTATAGGTTCGTAAGTGCTTGCGTAAGTGCTTTCGTGAATCTGGTCCCTGGCCTCAGGCCGGGCTTGGGGAGTAGAAGAACTGCCAGAACCCCATCAAGCAGATATCAACCCCCCCCCCCCTCTCTTGCTTGTCTTTGATTCTTTTGTTATATTATAACTGGGCATCCCCCTGGAAATATCACATCCGAGATTATATCTTTTATGTTTGTTTCCACTATTGCAATAATATCCGGGATATTCTCTCTAATCCTGTTCTATTATTACCTCTGCTTTATCCATGTGTGAGTGAGCCCGCACCCGCGTGCGTTAGTGTGCGTGGCGTTCACCCGTGCACGCGCGAGAGTGTGCGTGTGGACCAGCGCCCGCGTGCGCGTGCTCACGCCCTGTGTCGCACAGTGCTCACGTGTCCGACAGATCTGCTGTTCAGTTGCAGAGAAAAAACATCATAACTCAATTTTCTTTCCCACTTGAGCGCTCTCCTGTTGACCATGTCTCGCTCCAGTGTTCAGTTTTCTCTCTTCTCTCTTCCCTGTTCTCTCTCTCTCTCTCTCTCTCTCTCTCTCTCTCTCTCTCTCTCTCTCTCTCTCTCTCTCTCTCTCTCTCTCTCTCTCTCTCTCTCTCTCTCTCCCCCTCTCTCTCTCTCCCCCTCTCTCTCTCTCTCTCTCTCTCTCTCTCTCTCTCTCTCTCTCTCTCTCTCTCTCTCTCTCTCTCTCTGGAAATATCTACTGGACTTCAATACTAGTGAGTAAAAGATGATGAAAATAGGGACAGGGAACAGGAGACCATCTGAACACCTTCTAGAAATAAAGAAATGTACCTAAGACAAGATATAACGTCAAGTCTCAGCACAATGAAATAGGATAACAGATTATAAGATAACATATATCGTAAATAGGATAACATCAACTCGAAACTGGCCAGCATTTAATCAGCCAACATCGACCACTAGAAGGAATCATTTATAATTATGTGCACTACCTACGTGAGACCAGTCCACGAGTATGCACTCAAGGCATGGAAGCCTTTACTAAAAAAGCAGTTAGATACTTGAGAAGGTTCAGACGCTGGGAATGAAATTCTTCTCAGAATTAAATGGAATGAAGTACGAAGAAAACGTGAAGATGCCAACTATGTTTGAAGAGAGAGAGAGAGAGAGAGAGAGAGAGAGAGAGAGAGAGAGAGAGAGAGAGAGAGAGAGAGAGAGAGAGAGAGGAGAGAGAGACAGAGACAGAGACAGAGACAGAGACAGAGACAGAGAGAGACAGAGAGAGAGAGAGAGACAGAGACAGAGAGAGAGAGAGAGAGAGACAGAGAGAGAGAGACAGAGACAGAGAATGATAGACAGAGACAGAGACAGAGAGAGAGAGAGAGAGAAAGAGAGAGAAAAGCCTGATAGAGATATGAAAAATAATTAAGGTAAATAACAGGGTAGAAAGGAAGGACATTTCGCAATGAATGACACTGGAATGAGAGGCTTCCATTACCACAGACGATGAAGAAGAAAGGAATAATCTAGCCGAAGCGATTGTGCACTCACATTTCCTTACACTTTCACGACGCACGTGTGATAGGAAGTTAGAAACATGGGGCTGAAATTCGGGGTTTAAGCGCAGAAACTCTGTCCTGTAGGCACACACATATGTAAGCACATGTACAGACTCACAAGATTAGTTAAATACAGGTAGGTGGTTACATGTAGGCAAATACCTATAGGTGAGTACATCTAGGTGAGCATATATATGTGAGTACACATCACTTCATCAGACTTCCAGAGCTCTATGGCCCTGACCTCTATTGCCAGGAAGGAGTTCTCTGGCCTTGGACTCTATTGTCAGGAAGGAGCTCTGTCGTTCTGGACTCTATTGTCAGGAAGGAGCTCTGTGGCCCTGGACTCTATTGTCAGGAAGGAGCTCTGTGGCCCTGGACTCTATTGTCAGGAAGGAGCTCTGTGGCCCTGGACTCTATTGTCAGGAAGGAGCTCTGTGGCCCTGACCTCTATTGTCAGGAGGGAGCTCTATGGTCCTGACCTCTATTGTCAGGAAGAAGGTCTGTGGCCCTGACCTCTATTGTCAGGAAGGAGCTCTGCAGTCCTGACCTCTATTGTCAGGAAGGAGCTCTGTGCTCCTGACCTCTGTTGTCAGGACCTAAGACGAGAGCGCAGCGCTCACGTGTCCTAACGCTGTAAGTAATTAACAAACGAAGGCCCCAAGCTGGGGAGACTATCGTCTTAAAATCGTAGTATTAGAGACTGAACTAACATTGCTATACGTTAGTGCTGTAAGTGGTGTGCTTATCTGACAGTGACTACGAGGGGGTAATGTAGTCTAGTTCTACATCCCCTTCCTCCATGTCTTGTTGAATCTTTGGTACATTATTTTTTAACTCTCCGGACGTTCGAATTTTTCGTTATATCTGACTATCAAGCTGCGGATGGAAGTGGTTTTCACGACCTTTTTCTTTTAGTCTATTCTACTTGTTGACCAGCCGAACAGAGTATTTCCTTACAGTCTGTCGACCCATTTGAGTTTCCAGCTTCCGCATGTGTTCATTTATCTTATTTTCTCGCAATTTAAAGAAGCTGTAATTGTCTGCCTTAAATATTTTTAATTCCTGCACAAGTCTTGTTGCAAACTTCTCCGCTTGTGTAAAGTTTAGTTTTGTGGTTTACGAGGAGCCGAGTACAGGCCGGTGCTCGGTGTTCTGATGGTGACTTCAAGGCTAAATATATTGGCTTGAAAATGAGTCATTACTTAGATTTTTAACTGTCATTGTAATGTTTGCCAGTTTCACATATTCTGCCTATAGAAGGCTATTTATTTGTGTCTCAGGTGTTAGTGCTGGAATCAAATGCATTCCCAAGTCTTTTTCTTTCAGAATTCCTATAACTGTCTCTTCCTCGTGGTGTCCTCTCCCTCTTTTTAACCACCTTCATTCCCAAATACTTTTTAGAAAGGTCAAAATCATTAGCCAACCTGCCAATTTCAGGAGTTTACGGTCTTTCAATAATTCTTTGCAATCCTCCTTCGTTTATATATTATCAGTAGCCTTCCGTCGTCTGCAAACATTGCAATGAACGAGCTCAATCCCGTGGGTAAGTCATTCACATAAATAAACAACAGAACTGGTCATAGGGGATCCTTGGGGTGACCATTCCTGTTGCGAGTGGTCACCCAGCTGGTGTGTGTTGCAAACGAAGTCTTCTATAAATGGTCAACATCATAATTTATTCATATAAAGCCTAAAAACCATTTTTTTGGGCACAATTATTATAAAAAGGTAACGCCCCATTTTAGGATAAAAGCAGTTTAATAGGACGGTGGGACGGCGAGTAGAATAAAGTCTACGGATATTGACACCCGCGTTTCACTTACTTTG
Source organism: Procambarus clarkii (assembly GCF_040958095.1). NCBI lineage: Eukaryota > Metazoa > Arthropoda > Malacostraca > Decapoda > Cambaridae > Procambarus > Procambarus clarkii. The sequence goes on from NC_091177.1 coordinate 3,789,003, forward strand.
CATGATTACCCTCGACGTAATCATATAGTGATCTTCATTTGTCTGAAGATGGCTCCTCGCATGAGCCAGAAGGCTTCCTGTCAACCTCTCACAGGCTCCCTTTCCCTCCTCACCCCTCCCCCCACAGATATCCATGCCCACAACCCCTCCCCCCTCCTCACTAGACCCTCCGCCACTCATAAGAACCCCACAACACTTCTCACATCCCACACAAACACACCCCCACCTCACTACACACACCCCAACAGATCCTCCCCCACAACACCATGGACACCTACACCATCAGACCCCCACAGCCGCCCGCGGGCACCCACACCAACCCCCAGGCACCGGATACATCCGGTCCCGTACCCAGTTCCATGTACACCAACACACAAGATATTGCAACAGGAAATTCAAGATGTGCAGCACACGCATTTTCATTTTTGTTTTTCGAAGCGTGAAGCAAGGAGCCCGTTCGTGTCGGATGTTATATAGTGATATTGTTTCCACGAGACAGAGAGGGAGGGAGGGAGGGAGGGAGGGAGGGAAGGAAGGTTCGAGTATGAGGGAGAGAGAAAGAAGGAAGTGAAGGAAATTCAGAAGATGAATGAAGAGGAGCCAACTCTCATAGGCTGCAATGTTGCTCCACTTCCTTCCTCAGAGAGACTCAGCGAGGCTGAGAGAGACTCAGCGAGGCTGAGAGAGACTCAGCGAGGCTGTGAGAGACTCAGCGAGGCTGAGAGAGACTCAGCGAGGCTCGGCAACATTCCAGTTATCAGCCCGAGACACCGCGAATGTGATCTTATTTCGCAAAAGTTTTGGCCACAGTTAAAATTACTTCTTATTGTTGGTTCTGGCAAGACGGAGGGCACCACGCCTCTACTGGTGCCCTCTGACACCACCAGCACCACGCCTCTACTGGTGCCCTCTGACACCACCAGCACCACGCCTCTACTGGTGCCCTCTGACACCACCATCACCACGCCTCTACTGGTGCCCTCTGACACCACCATCACCACGCCTCTACTGGTGCCCTCTGACACCACCATCACCACGCCTCTACTGGTGCCCTCTGACACCACCAGCACCACGCCTCTACTGGTGCCCTCTGACACCACCAGCACCACGCCTCTACTGGTGCCCTCTGACACCACCATCACCACGCCTCTACTGGTGCCCTCTGACACCACCATCACCACACCTCTACTGGTGCCCTCTGACACCACCATCACCACACCTCTACTGGTGCCCTCTGACACCACCAGCACCACGCCTCTACTGGTGCCCTCTGACACCACCATCACCACGCCTCTACTGGTGCCCTCTGACACCACCATCACCACGCCTCTACTGGTGCCCTCTGACACCACCATCACCACGCCTCTACTGGTGCCCTCTGACACCACCATCACCACACCTCTACTGGTGCCCTCTGACACCACCATCACCACACCTCTACTCGTGCCCTCTGACACCACCATCACCACGCCTCTACTGGTGCCCTCTGACACCACCATCACCACACCTCTACTGGTGCCCTCTGACACCACCATCACCACACCTCTACTGGTGCCCTCTGACACCACCATCACCACGCCTCTACTGGTGCCCTCTGACACCACCATCACCACACCTCTACTGGTGCCCTCTGACACCACCATCACCACACCTCTACTGGTGCCCTCTGACACCACCATCACCACACCTCTACTGGTGCCCTCTGACACCACCATCACCACACCTCTACTGGTGCCCTCTGACACCACCATCACCACACCTCTACTGGTGCCCTCTGACACCACCATCACCACGCCTCTACTGGTGCCCTCTGACACCACCATCACCACACCTCTACTGGTGCCCTCTGACACCACCATCACCACACCTCTACTGGTGCCCTCTGACACCACCATCACCACGCCTCTACTGGTGCCCTCTGACACCACCATCACCACACCTCTACTGGTGCCCTCTGACACCACCATCACCACACCTCTACTGGTGCCCTCTGACACCACCATCACCACACCTCTACTGGTGCCCTCTGACACCACCATCACCACACCTCTACTGGTGCCCTCTGACACCACCATCACCACACCTCTACTGGTGCCCTCTGACACCACCATCACCACGCCTCTACTGGTGCCCTCTGACACCACCATCACCACACCTCTACTGGTACCCTCTGACACCACCATCACCACACCTCTACTGGTGCCCTCTGACACCACCATCACCACGCCTCTACTGGTGCCCTCTGACACCACCATCACCACACCTCTACTGGTGCCCTCTGACACCACCATCACCACCACTGTCCAATGCCTCCAATACTGGAACAATTCGAGAGACAATGTCAAAATTCACAAAAATCTGCATTTCAGAGACTTAGGCCCCGATTTTGTTGATATTGACCTCCATATCTATGCTGTCTCCCTTCCCCCCTGTCTCTATGCTGTCTCCCCCCCCGTCTCTATGCTGTCTCCCCCCCCGTCTCTATGCTGTCTCCCCCCCGTCTCTATGCTGTGTACCATACCTCTTATATTTCTGTGAATCTCTTGCCTAATCCTGCTTCAACTCTTCCACCTTTCCTCATTTCCTGTCGCTTTCTTCTCCTCCGTCATCCCGTCTCCTCTCCTACGCCCCCAACTGCCCCAGCCGCTGGTGAACCCCCGGATAGAAAAGACCCGCTTGAGCAGGTATTACAGACCCTAATTTGCATACCAATTTGTGCGTGCGGCTGTTGGTGGTTTTTCTACCTGTGGAGGTTGGTGGTGGTGGTGGTGGTGGTGGGGTCCGGAGCTTCCGTGGTCCCGTGGGAGCTGGAGAGATAATTCCTTCAGCACACTCCTCGTCGGCCAGGCTTTCACTCTCAGGCCAGGCTTTTGCATTAAGGCCAAATCCTCTCCTGAATATTCAAGAGCTTCCGTGAGTCTTTTTTGGCGAGTGGAGGATGGATGTGTGTACCCCCCTACCCATCCCCCTTCTCACTATCTCTCTCTCCCCTCCCCCTCTCTCTCTCTCTGCTAGCCAAGTCGTTCCCGCCTCCTAGCCAGGTCGTCCCGGTCTCCTAGCCCGACTTATCCCCCAGACACCTTCACTGGACTTGCTCCAAGTCCTGCTGGCAGGTGGGAACATTTCCCCAGACGACTTCACTGTCCTTCGTATTCTCCTCCTCCTGTCACTGCCATTCTCAGACGATTCTGTCAGTGTTCATCTCCGGCCACACCCTGTGACACGGACACTTCCTGCCACACCCTGGACACGGACACTTCCTGCCACGCCCTGAGACACGGACACTTCCTGCCACACCCTGGACACGCACCAATGATGACACGCTGACGGGTGATCAGACACCTGCCTTTGACAGTTGTGGAGTTGCCACAGCTGCCACACCTGGAGGCCGACACTTGCACCGCTGGCGGGCGACGCCACACCCTCTGCTATCTCTAGTGATAGCCAGGTTATCTTTCCACTCCCTCTGAGTGAAGCATTTTGTTACATTAAAAAGGGTATCTTATACTCCCCGCCCTCCTTTCTCTCTCTCTCTCTCTCTCTCTCTCTCTCTCTCTCTCTCTCTCTCTCTCTCTCTCTCTCTCTCTCTCTCTCTCTCTCTCTCTCTCTCTCTCTCACACATACATCCATGCCCCTGATCCTCATAATCTTTAGAGAAAATGAGAACTCAGCCTCCCAAGGAGTGAATAAAGACAGGCAGAGGAGTTTGAGAAGCGACAGTGGCAGGAGATGACCTCAGAGTGAAGCTGTATCTCACTGACTAGGTGGGTAGGTGTAGGGTGGGTGTAGGGTAGGTGGGTAGGTGTAGGGTGGGTGTAGGGTAGGTGGGTAGGTGTAGGGTGGGTGTAGGGTAGGTGGGTAGGTGTAGGGTGGGTGTAGGGTAGGTGGGTAGGTCGAGGGTAGGGGAAAGGTAGGGGAGAAGATGGGTCTCTGAGGGGATTTACGTAGAAAGGTTACACACAGGGAGATTTATAAAGATATAGGAAAAAAAATCCTGTTTATTACAATAACATTTTACAATATATTTGAGTGTGTCTCGGTAAATATATATATATGAGATACTCGCATATAGGATAGTAGTGAGATATATCTCAGTATATCTCACTATCTTCCTCCCTCTCAACGTCCCTCCCTATAAGAGCCTCCCTCCCTCCCTACATCCCTTCCTCCCTCCCCCATATCATCTTGGCGCTGTCTCCGCGACAAAACGCTACCGTCTCTAACTTGGACAAGTAATATAAACTTCACCATTACATTTAAGTTCGCAAAATACAACTTTTTTTTGCAAGCATTTCAGGGATATTGAAAATGAAGAGGGAGAATGAGTGAGAAGGGGCCAGCAATGGAGCAGGGAGGAAGGGAGGGAAAGTGAGGGAGAGAGAGGGAGAGAGAGGGAGAGAGTGTGAGGGATAAACTAAAAGAAAGTGTAGAAGTTGGATACAGTAATGATAGTGATCAAGAGCCGCGTGGATAGTGAAGGCGTCGCCAGGGGCCACCTGCACCAGCCTTGCCTCACCCTCTTCACGTACCGTTGGTGCGGGGTGTACCGGGGTGGGGTTAGGTCGTGGTCGTCTCTGGTGTTGAAGGCAGGACACTACAGGGCAGTACGGGGGTAGGTCTCACTCACACACACGCACGCACACACACGCACACAGACAGCCCGTAGGGTGAAACTTTTTCCGACACTCATTCATTCTTCTTCTCTCTAAATTCTTCATCTTCCCTCAAAACTTCTCACTTTTTTCTCTTTTTCTTCCTCTACCTCCGCTTCCTCCCCCTCTACCTCCTCTTCCTTCCTCTACCTCCTCTTCCTCTCCCCCACTACATCCTCTTCCTTCTCCACCCCCCCCCCCTCCTCCTACCCTCATGTCTCCAAATTAAGAAACAGCTTTGACCAATTTGTCTAATGTGCTGCTGTTGACTTCTGCGCCTCATTATTGCAGTCTTGCTTGTGAGTCCCACTCGTGGGTCCTGGTCCCGTCAAGAGTCCCACTCGTGGGTCCTGGTCCCGTCAAGAGTCCCACTCGTGGGTCCTGGTCCCGTCAAGAGTCCCACTCGTGGGTCCTGGTCACATCAAGAGTCCCACTCGTGGGTCCTGGTCCCGTCAAGAGTCTCACTCGTGGGTCCTGGTCACATCAAGAGTCCCACTCGTGGGTCCTGGGAGATAAATCAGTCCGTAATGACGACGGGAATGACAATGTAGTGAGCACGACAACACTGGCCGGTTGTGTACGACAGTCATAACACAAGTATGGATATGCACCCAAGTGTTCGACTTGTAAACAACACATATGGGAACTGTCCTCTGATTACTGATTTGAGCAGGAATCTGTGAGTGGGAATGTAAGCAGGAACGTGGTAAGTGGTCTTAATTTATGTTATCCTTCATGCAAGTGGATTACTCAGTGGGATCTCCTTAAGTGGCTTTTTATTGAATGTTAAAATGGCTAACTGGGCACCCCCTGGCCCCCCTGGCACCCCTGGCACCTCTCTCTCCTCTATCTGTGAGTGTTTGGTAATGGACGACGATGGTTTGGCGAGTGTGGTGAAGCTACGCGGTGATTGGCGGGCTTCTTGTTGGTCGGGAGATGGGTCATGTCTGCAATTGGAGGATATGGTTAGAGAAGCCTGGCCCCATGATTGGGGCATAAGCTACACGCGACCTGTTGATTCGTGGCTGTGATTGGTTGAGAGGTGGCAAGAGAGGCCATTGGCCGCCCTAACATGACCTTCACCCCGCACTGATCAACAACCTTTCTTCTCTAATATTAATTATTGCGTCGTAGAGCCCCGGCTGGTTTGTGTGTGTGTGTGTGTGTGTGTGTGTGTGTGTGTGTGTGTGTGAGAGTGAGAGTGAGAGTGAGAGTGAGAGTGAGAGTGAGAGTGAGAGAGAGAGAGAGAGAGAGAGAGAGAGAGAGAGAGAGAGACAGAGAGAGCCCTCTAGTTACTAAACAATTTATCAGTTCCCAACACTGACGTGTCGTTGAGAATATTTAAGCCTTCACTGAAGACTCCCCGGCGTCGGACTGCTAGTTAAGTCAGAGTAATTAAGGTAGAAGGGGGTGAGGGTGGTGGTGGGGGGGGGGGCAGCAGTTGGCCAAGACCTGGGAGAGTGAGAATGTCGCCGCGGGAGACGGTGGGTAAGATCTCCAACTTCCCCTGTCTGTCTGTCTTTGGTGTGTTCTTCTAGGTATGATCAAGAGAGGAGGTTTCGACTGCATTCCTTCGGACATGCGACATACGTCTGAGGATCTGGAGGCGGCGTTGTCGAACTCGCTTTAGTTCGAAAAAAAAGATATTTAGTAACACGTGGTCGACCCGTATCTCAAGCACTCGTCTAGTTATGCTTGGCGGGGGGTTGAGCTTCGGTTCTTTGGGCCTGCCTCTCAACTATCAATCAACTGATCAGTCAAGAGGTATTGGAGGTGGTGAGCAGAGCCTTGAGGTGGGAGAGGCCAGGACGCCTGGGAATGAATCAGCAGCGGTGACCTGGACAGTTAATCAGATCTTTCAGACAAGCGCACGAGCACACATGCATGTTATTTGTACTGGTGCTCAGGTCCCAATTAGGACTGTTGTCTAAGAGCCGTAATCCTAACGTAGGCTTCTTCCTCATTCACTCTCCCTCCCTTCCTCTCCCTCTCTCTCTCTCTCTCTCTCCCTCTCACTCTCTCTCACTCCCTCTCTCTCCCTCCCTCCCTGCCAGCCGCCAGTGATGGTGTCGCGCCTCTGCTCGTCTATAATTTCTCCAGGGAGTGTGGGTGCTGACAGCGCTCATGTTAACACAGGCGGTAATAATATATTTTGTTGCGAGAGCGGTCACTTGCCAGGCGGCGCGACACGTCACGGCCTCCTGCAAGGCCACTCTCCTGGCCTGGGTCTCCCAGATACAGATACTTCAAGTTACGATGCGACAAGCCTGTGGATAATGGCAGATACTCCTATATATGTATAAGATTATACTGGAGGGATCCATGGCGACTGGTACACTGGTATGATATGTCAAAGGCTGTTGTTCAGGTGTATTTTGCAGACATTAATGTATTATCACAACAGCTCAACAACTGAACAGTGACATCCAGCGCGGGAAAAGTAGGACGTCACTTAAGGGATGCCACTGTCGAGGGACGTCGCTGTGAGAGACACCACTGTGAGGGACGCCGCAACTGGGAGTACATAGGCATACACAACGGTACTCGGGTATTCACAAAGGTACTCGGGCAGCAGGAAAAACATTTGCGAAGCTACACCGTGTGTACCTGCTTTATTTTTATCTCCTCTCTCTCTCTCTCTCTCCCTCTTCTCCTATCTTCTCCCCTCCCTCCATCTTCCGTCCGGTCTCTAGACAATTCAACAGGTCGAAGAGAAACTTTCAGAAAACCATTTAAGCTTGGTAGAAATTTCACATTGGAGGAAGAACCTCCTTTTTGTGGTGGACGGCCGCGTTCCTTTTGGCTGGGGAGGAGGTGTGTTGTGAGAATGAGTGCGGAGAGAGAGAGAGAGAGAGAGAGAGAGAGAGAGAGAGAGAGAGAGAGAGAGAGAGAGAGAGAGAGAGAGAGAGAGAGAGAGAGAGAGAGAGAGAGAGAGAGAGAGAGGCGGGGAGAATGGGGGGTGTCTGGATCACCATTACCCCTCTCTCTCTCTCTCTCTCTCTCTCTCTCTCTCTCTCTCTCTCCTGCTGCTTGTTTCTCTCTACAAAAGGGTTTATCCTTTTTTCTATTTTTTTTATCTACGAGCGTTTGTTGGCCTTCCTACTGTGTGTCTCCTTCCCTCATCCTCTCCTTCAGCCCTCCATCCATCTCTCACTCCATCACACACACACACACTCTCTCCCTCTCCCTTCATTCCCCTCCCTCCCTCCTAAAGCACCACACAATCTTCCCACCAATTTCCATCAGAGTTTTCCTATACCTCTGCGAGAACCTCCACCAGTCTCCCAGCTGGGGACGCTTCCCTTCACCAGTCTCCCAGCTGGGGACGCTTCCCTTCACCAGTCTCCCAGCTGGGGACGCCTCCCTCCACCAGTCTCCCAGCTGGGGACGCCTCCCTCCACCAGTCTCCCAGCTGGGGACGCTTCCCTTCACCAGTCCCCCAGCTGGGGACGCCTCCCTCCACCAGTCTCCCAGCTGGGGACGCCTCCCTCCACCAGTCTCCCAGCTGGGGACGCCTCCCTCCACCAGTCTCCCAGCTGGGGACGCCTCCCTCCACCAGTCTCCCAGCTGGGGACGCCTCCCTCCACCAGTCTCCCAGCTGGGGACGCCTCCCTCCACCAGTCTCCCAGCTGGGGACGCCTCCCTCCACCAGTCTCCCAGCTGGGGACGCCTCCCTCCACCAGTCTCCCAGCTGGGGACGCCTCCCTCCACCAGTCTCCCAGCTGGGGACGCCTCCCTCCACCAGTCTCCCAGCTGGGGACGCCTCCCTCCACCAGTCTCCCAGCTGGGGACGCCTCCCTCCACCAGTCTCCCAGCTGGGGACGCCTCCCTCCACCAGTCTCCCAGCTGGGGACGCCTCCCTCCACCAGTCTCCCAGCTGGGGACGCCTCCCTCCACCAGTCTCCCAGCTGGGGACGCCTCCCTCCACCAGTCCCCCAGCTGGGGACGCCTCCCTCCACCAGTCTCCCAGCTGGGGACGCCTCCCTCCACCAGTCTCCCAGCTGGGGACGCCTCCCTCCACCAGTCTCCCAGCTGGGGACGCCTCCCTCCACCAGTCTCCCAGCTGGGGACGCCTCCCTCCACCAGTCCCCCAGCTGGGGACGCCTCCCTCCACCTGTCTCCCAGCTGGGGACGCCTCCCTCCACCAGTCCCCCAGCTGGGGACGCCTGTAAGAGTTCTTCGACAGACTACAAGGGAGCTGCGACACTCCCCAACACCTGCATGAGAGGTATTTCACAGTGTTATCCAGTCTGGAGAACTATTTTAACAAAGCAAAGTAATTCCCGATATTAGTGGATGCCAGTGGACCTGTTTCACCAGGAGGAGGTTGGGCAGCGTCCGGCGTCCACTACCACAGAGACACTGTGGTACGCCAGGTGTGGCGAGCGTGCGTCTGGCGCTGTGGCCGGAGCTTGCTGTGAATGACAGTAATATCGCGGTGTTGAAGGGCAAGGACGCGGTGCTCCTCCAGGCTTCATTACAACACTGCCGGTCACTGCGGCCGCTCGGCACTTCTCAGTGAAGCCTCCGGTATACATGGTACATGACCGAGGACGGGGAGAGGCTGTGGCCTCTGCAGCTAGCCTCTTGCAGGCTGCAGAGGCTCAGGTAGAAGAGCAGGAGCGAGGAAGAGACCGAGGCTCCAGGTATATCTTAAGTTTCTACCGACACTGGAGGTTATCAGGGGTGGTGCCAGGCAGGAAGCCGCCATCTTCTCTTCTGTGGCATGTATGCATTACACCCGTTGTTGTGGCGTCTTGATAAATAAGCAAGACCGGTTAGGTTGCAGATCTGCGGAAGATCTGATCTAGTAACATTATAGAAGTCTCTGAGAGTTTTCCAGCGTCAGATGGACGAAGATGCGAGAGGGAGCGTTGGAGTAGACCCCAGGAGCCGCCTTGCATGGGAGCCATGACTCCTTCTGTATAGTATCCTGTAGATTTATATCCTCTTCCTCCCTCGTCAGAGCGCCCCCTCTCTCTCGTCGCGGCTCTGAGTCCCATTCCATGCGTTTCTCTCTCCCTCTACACAACCCCCCAACTCCCCACTACTCCCCATCTCCCCCACATCTCCCCTCCACCGACATTTCTACCCCCCCACATCTCCCCTCCACCGACATTTCTACCCCCCACATCTCCCCTCCACCGACATTTCTACCCCTCCCGTCATAGCCCCAACATCGTCGCCGTCTCCTGGTTTCTGTCCTCATTTACAGGGAAAATATTCCGTTCAGATTTCCGCGGAAAATACTCGACTGTTTACATCACTCAAACATCGGAACGATTTTTCTTTTGCTTAATAACGAGCATGTGACAGAAAACGGGACTCGAGATTCTGCGAACGTTGTTGAAGCTAATTCCAGCCAGGTGTTACAGGTGTGAGTGTTGATGTACACCCCCCTCACAGGTGTGTGTGTTGATGTAGCCCCCTCACAGGTGTGTGTGTTGATGTACCCCCCTCACCAGCACCCCCCACCCCCACCCCCACTCCACACCACAACATGCAAGCCGTGGAATTCGTCGATCAGTTGGTCAAAGCCTCCAGAATGTAAAGATTTTCCGCCAAATGAGAAATTCTAAAAAAACGGCTCTGGTGCGCTTATCATAAACGAGTTGGGTTGGCTTGGCCCCCCCACACACAGGGCTAGAGATACGTTATCAGCCCCACTATCAGCCCCACACTCAGCACCTTAGAATGATACACGCACCTCATGGTATCGCTTTTCCTGCGATGGTCTGATGACCGAGCATTTAAGACTGTTTCAGACTTGCTTTATCGCTCAGCCAGATCTGATTTCAGACGTATTAGCGGCGGCTGATCCCGGCGAGGAAGGTTAAATTAAACTTTCACAACCACTTTATGCCTGCGAGATTAGTCTTCAAACTTTCTGAATTATTAATTGTCTTATCCACCAGATCGATATTGTTATAATGCCGCGTAACTTTCTCTCTCATTTTCCTTTCTAGGGCCACTGACCACCGTTTGACTAAATGGGGGCCACTGGCCACTGTTTACAGTGTCGATCCGGGCCATTGGCCACTGTTTATAGTGTCGATCCGGGCCATTGGTCACTGTTTAGTGCTGCTAGGGGGCCACGGACCACTTTTAGTACAATAGGCTTCGTTCTCGACTTACAACCGGGAATTTCGAGCTCATTTCCCAGGGGGAGACAGAAATGGGTAAGTGACGTTTCCTTTCACCTAATGCCGCTGTTCACCCAGTAGTAAATAGGGTAGCCGGGAGTTAGGCAACTGTTGTGGGGGTTGCCTTCTGGGGAGAGTCAGTAGGTGTTCCTTGGGGGGGGGACCTCGATACAAGCCTGGTATATAATAAATATGTATATATAATAAGTATATATGTATATATTATACCAGTCCTGGTGCTGGCATAACAAGGAGGTGGGGGGGGAGGGGTGGTAGGGGGTGGTAGGGGGTGGTAGGGGGGGAAGGGGGGGAGTTGGCGCAACTCTTGATATTAAACAATATTCTCATGTTTGGTAAATGCAGTTGCCTTAATTAGTGACTGCCTGCAATTGTTGCTAAACTGTTGTGGTGGTGGTGTGGTGGTGGTGGTGGTGGTGTGGTGGTGTGGTGGTGGTGGTGTGGTGGTGGTGGTGGTGGGGGTGGTGGTGGTGTGGTGGTGGTGTGGTGGTGGTGATGTGGTGGTGGTGGTGGTGGTGGTGGTGTGGTGGTGGTGGTGGTGGTGGTGATGTGGTGGTGGTGTGGTGGTGGTGGGGTGGTGGTGGTGTGGTGGTGGTGGTGGTGTGGTGGTGTGGTGGTGGTGGTGGTGTGGTGGTGTGGTGGTGGTGTGGTGGTGGTGGTGTGGTGGTGGCGGTGTAGTGGTGGTGGTGGCGGTGTAGTGGTGGTGGTGGCGGTGGTGGTGCTGGTGTGGTGGTGTGGTGGTGGTGGTGGTGGTGGTGTGGCGGTGGTGGTGTAGCGATGGTGGCGGTGTGGTGTGATGGTGGTGGTGGTGGTGTGGTTGTGGTTGTGGTGTGGTAGTGATGGTGTGGTGGTGGTGGTGTGATGGTGGTGGTGTGGTGGTGGTGGTGGTGGTGTGGTGGTGGTGGTGGCGGTGTGGTGGTGGTGGCGGTGTGGTGGTGGTGGCGGTGGTGGCGGTGTGGTGGTGGTGGTGTGGTGGTGTTATGGTGTTGTGAGGTGAGCAGATGCATCAGATGAGCAGAGAGGCACACACACACGAGTGACACAGTAACACATCAATAAGTTCACACAGCCACATTTAGAAAAAAAAAGTTAGTTTAAAATCGACACAAAATTTACATAGTCCCGAGAAAGATTTCTTACATACGATTTTTCCCATTTGGGTAATATAGGTTATCGTATCCGTATTCTCTTTACAATAACCATTATCACGTAGGAGCTTATTTAAAAAAAAAATAGTTATCTTTCGATATCAAATCAGTCGTGATTTTTATTTTGTAATTCTTGACCAGACCACACATTAGAAGGTGAAGGGACGACGACGTTTCGGTCCGTCCTGGACCATTCTCAAGTCGATCGATGGTCCAGGACGGACCGAAACGTCGTCGTCCCTTCACCTTCTAGTGTGTGGTCTGGTCAAGAGATACATTAACCACGTTATTGTGACTCATCGCCTGCATATTTTGTAATTGTTGGAACATACATACATAAACAGATACATATATAAATATTTATTGGAACACTAACCTTTGGATACGCAGGGAATACTTCACGATACCATAGACACCGTAACTGTGAACACAATAGTAAGAGATCTTACCATACAGGCTTACCACTCGCCTGTATAGTGTCTTCTACAGTGTCTGACGTGTTCAGGTCCATGGATCACCTTTTCACTTACAGCAACTTCACTGTACTGATTTCTCGTCTTGAACTGGATCTTGACATTTTAGAATTTACTCATATTGCCAGACTTGGATTCGAACTGAGCTGCTCAGAGTCCTCAGGCCAGGCTCGTTAAAGCTGCAGCCGTTCCCCCCCAAGACACATTCGTTAATGTTAAAGTATTAAAGTAATGTTAAAGGGCGTTAAAAATTGGTTTGTTCTCATTTATTTGAGAACAAACAATTTTCTGATTTACATGAGAACATTATATATTTAGTTCTGTCTAGTTAGGCGTAGATTAGGTTAAGTGTTTAGGTTCTGTTGGCGATTATTTGTATTTGTAGTAACGTGAGTGAAGCATTTACAGCGTTGTGGTTCGAACAAAAGTCGTCAGTGAAGCACTTGTTCCGGAAGTGTTCGAACGTCATCAGTTGTGAGTCGTGTGTGAACCGGTTTCATTCATAAACAAGGGATTTGGCGCGTGGATTAATGAGTATCTGGCCTTTGTTGATGAGGACGGGCTGTTACACCAGCCCGTCCTCATAAACAAAGGTCAAACTCCATTCCAAGCACCCGCCAAACCCCCCAGCTGTTTATGAATGAAAAACGGGTTACACACGACTCACAACTGATGACGTTCGAACACTTCCGGAACAAGTGCTTCACTGACGACTTTTGTTCGAACCACAACGCTGTAAATGCTTCACCCACGTACTACAAATACAAATAATCGCCAACAGAACCTAAACACCTAACCTAACAAATGCCTAAATATGTACGGAATACTAATAAATAACAATATTAATTTATATTTACAAAAAATAACTGTTTTGAATGAACAGTATGTTAAAATTGTTGAATGAGTCTTTGGGATCTTGAGGTTATCTTGAGATGATTTTGGGGCTTTAGTGTCCCCGCGGCCCGGTCCTCGACCAGGCCTCCACCCCCAGGAAGCAGCCCGTGACAGCTGACTAAAACCCAGGTACCTATTTTACTGCTAGGTAACAGGGGCATAGGATGAAAGAAACTCTGCAAAGTGTTTCTTTCCGGCGCCCGGGATCGAACCCGGGACCACACAGGATCACAAGTCCAGCATGCTGTCCGCTCATGGTTTGACCGCTGGATGGAATGGACTTGTTCTAAGGACGGGTTGTACACACAACTCAATTGGTGATGTTCAAATTTTTCCCGAACAGTGCTTCCCTTACGTCGTGTGTTCGAATCGCACCCCTTTAAATGTTTCAGCCACGGACAACAGACACCAATAATTGCCAAAGGAGTTTCAACACTAAACCTAAACCTAACACTGCGAAAGAATCTAATATAAAATATTAATTTAAAGTAGAAAAATAGTCGATTTGAAATACACTCACAATGATAAATTTTCATGGTAGAGGCGCCTATATATATATATATATATATATATATATATATATATATATATATATATATATATATATATATATATTATAATGGATATTTTTATTTTTATTTCTAAATTTTTGTCATAGACATTGATTTATGTCAGCCGTTTAATTTTTAAATTATTTTTGTTAGAAAACACTTTTTATATAATAAACTGTTTACTTACGAACATGAATAATATAAGCTTAGAAGCATACATACATACATACATACATTCATACATACATACATACATACATACATACATACATACATACATACATACATGCATACATACATACATACATACATACATACA
>NC_091177.1:3805700-3818200 GCF_040958095.1 Procambarus clarkii
CCCCCCCACACACACCCCTATGAAGCGAGCATATGATCCCAACATCCCCGATTCCCGAAGACTGAAAATATGAAATATTCTTACTCGAGTCCATAGTCTTTAACTTCACTTCTGAAATAATAAATGAATAGAATACTATTAAATTTAATAGGATTCTATTCAATAACAGTACCCTCATAATGCATGTCAAGAAATCCAGTACTAACTATGCTGTTGACATGCCTCTGTTGTGTGACGGGGGAGTTATAGGAACATTATAGCATAGCATTATAGCATTTTATAGTGTGTCATTACCCTTTGCTCGCCCCTTCCTCGTAGACCAGGGCAGCTGTACAAGTGAACGTGTTCCTATATGTGGTAATACAAGAAAAGGGTGAAGTCTGATGTTGAATGGAGGTGTGAGAAGAAAGGGGGAGAGGTGGGAGAGAAGGAATAGGAGCATGGGAGGGGGAAGGGAAAGGGAGAAAGGGAAGGAGGGAGACAGGCATGCATACAGCAGGTGGGCGTGAGGGGTGGGCGTGAGGGGTGGGCGTGAGGGGCGGGCGTGAGGGGTGGGCGAGGGAGGCAGTACACCAGGCACTAATGAAACGCGCCAGGGGCCACTGGCGACACTGCCTCATTTGGTAAGCAATAAACACATTCCTTGTTAACTGTCGGTGCTGCTCCTTGGTGGAGGAGCCTATACTGTAGGCTCCCCCACACACCACGGAGGCTCCCCCACACACCACGGAGGCTCCCCCACACACCACGGAGGCTCCCCCACACACCACGGAGGCTCCCCCACACACCACGTAGGCTCCCCCACACACCACGTAGGCTCCCCCACACACCACGGAGGCTCCCCCACACACCACGTAGGCTCCCCCACACACCACGTAGGCTCCCCCACACACCACGGAGGCTCCCCCACACACCACGGAGGCTCCCCCACACACCACGGAGGCTCCCCCACACACCACGTAGGCTCCCCCACACACCACGGAGGCTCCCCCACACACCACGGAGGCTCCCCCACACACCACGGAGGCTCCCCCACACACCACGGAGGCTCCCCGTAGCGTGGTATCAACAAGAAGTGCGCCTTAAGAAGAGTGGTGAGGCGGTGACAGGTCCGGGGCACGAACCAGCCCCCACCAGTAATGTTCTTAGTTATTGCAACTCTTCTCTCCCTCTCTCCCTCCCTCCCTACTTCCCTCTCTCCCTCCCTCCCTACTTCCCTCTCTCCCTCCCTCCCTACTTCTCTCTACCCCTCCCTCCCTCCCTCCCGCCACCACCTGTCAGTTGAACAAGAGCCTCAATCGGTGTTCACTCGACCGTAATATCGGTAAACATGGGGGGTGGAGGTGGGGGGGGGGTGGAGAGGGGACGTGGTAGGGGACTGTGAGGGGGGGGGAGGGGGAGTGTGGGGGGGGGGGATTTAGAGAACAAAAGGAGGCAGAGCGGGAGGAATAGATGGAGGAGAGAGGAAGGGGGGGGGGGATGATGGGGTGCTGGTGTCTTGGGGGGAGGAGGGGGGTAGGAGTGTGAAGGGATTTATGAGGAGTTCATCCTCCCCTTCCCTACCATCCCCTCCCCTCCCCCCCCCACCAGGAGGAGGTAATCTACTCACTGGGATCCAAGCCTCCCATAATACACGCTCCCTTGATGAAATATTCTCCCCCATAAACTCCCCATCCTAAGATAGGTAAATAAAGCAAATAATAATAATAATTATAAGCTGATGGGGACATCAGAACATGTATACACGCATGTGAGTGTGTGTGTGTATGGGACTTACACACACACACACTCAGTACACTGTGTATGTCTATACACGTCCATATATATGGTGAAATACACGTGAAGAAGCTACACCACCACCACCACCACCACCACCACCACCACAATCACCACCACTAGCACCACCAGCACCACCACAATCACCACCACTAGCACCACCACCACCACCACAATCACCACCACCACCACCACCACCACCACTAGCACCACCACAATCACCACCACCACCACCACCACCAGCACCACCACAATCACCACCACTAGCACCACCACCACCACCACAATCACCACCACCACCACCACCACCAGCACCGCCACAACCACCACCACCACCACCACCAGCACCACCACAACCACCACCTGGGCGACCAGGTCAAGAAGCTGACCAGACTCAGCTGACCCCAGCAGCTGGTTGTGAAGATGGTGGTCAGCTGGTCCTGGCCGGGCACTTACTGACGGTAATTATGTCTGAGGCAGTTGGGGGTAGTTAGAGCCAATCATTGACCTAATTATGGGGGCCAGATAGGACCCAAAACCAGTTATGACGTCATTAGTAATTACGGCCCCCTCACAGGACGATGAGGGAGTAGTGGTGGTGATGGAGGAGGGAGGGAGGGAGGGAGTGGTGGTGATGGAGGAGGGAGGGAGGGAGGGAGAGAGGGAGATAATCAGCAACTGAGGGATTAATTACGTCATCAGTAATATCTGAAGGCCTTCGAGAGGCAATTAGTCCTTCAGTGATGAGCTGATCTGTATCTCTATCTATTCCCCTCCCTCCCTCTCCCTCTCTCTCTCTCTCTCTCTCTCTCTCTCTTACACAGTTGTTTCAAACGAATTATTTTGATAATTACATGATTTACAGTCATGTGTTATTATAATCATATATATTGATATATATCCGCAGCTCTACTGGCGTGGTGAGACGCACATCCGGCCCCTGACGTCCGGAGTACTAGGAAAGGTTACACAAGTTCGTACACACACATGTCAGTATTTATGACCTAAAACAATGAACAATAACATATAATATCTTTCCACTCCGACTAATTACGATGGCAAGGTTTCTGTAACCCCCCGCAGGCTGGTCGACCAGGAATCCCACTCCCGGACCATACCTACCCACACCCAGGACCTTAACGGGTCCATATGGTCGACTTAGACCCCCTACCTATTCCACCACTGGACCCCTAACCGGGGTATATAATTCTGACATCCTAACTTTCTCTCTTCTCTTCCTCCTAACTCTCACCTCTCCTCACACACCAAGCTTGGCTGTGCACAGTCAAGTTCTCCTGTGTTGAGTGACTGATGGTGAGACTCTCCTGTGTTGAGTGACTGATGGTGAGACTCTCCCGTGTTGAGTGATTGATGGTGAGACTCTCCTGTGTTGAGTGATTGATGGTGAGACTCTCCTGTGTTGGTGAGACTCTCCTGTGTTGAGTGATTGATGGTGAGACTCTCCTGTGTTGAGTGATTGATGGTGAGACTCTCCTGTGTTGAGTGATTGATGGTGAGACTCTCCTGTGTTGGTGATTGATGGTGAGACTCTCCTGTGTTGAGTGATTGATGGTGAGACTCTCCTGTGTTGAGTGGTTGATGGCGAGACTCTCCTGTGTTGAGTGATTGATGGTGAGACTCTCCTGTGTTGAGTGATTGATGGTGAGACTCTCCTGTGTTCCAGGAATTTCAATAAAAGTGATGAGGAAGACCCTTCAGGGGCCCACAGCTCGACAATGTGATTACTTCCGCCAGAGAAACTTTGCTGCCATGGTTGAGGGGTATGGGCGGGCGTGGGCGGGCGTGGGCGGGCGTGGGCGTCGTGGGCGGACGTGGGCGGGGCGTGGGCGTGCCTGTACCGTGACAGGTGGAGGCCAGCAGGCGCCGCGGTGGTCAGAGTGGGCCGCTGGTGGCCGGAAAGGCGAGCATTACCTGTGAAATATGAAGAAGGAGTAATAACTGTTAAGTGAATATAAGGAGCGAGTAATACGTGCGCCGGGGACCACTCCGCCCGGGCCAGGGGCCTGGAGGCTCTAGCTGCCCGGGCCAGCAGCCTGGAGGCTCCAGGTGCCCGGGCCAGCAGCCTGGCGGCTCCAGCTGCCCGGGCCAGCAGCCTGGAGGCTCCAGGTGCCCGGGCCAGCAGCCTGGAGGCTCCAGGTGCCCCCGGGCCAGCAGCCTGGAGGCTCCAGGTGCCCCCGGGCCAGGGGCGTCCGTCAAGATAACCACAGACGTGTCCGGCCAGGACCCGTTTATGCTAACTTTATCCCCAGCCGCGGCCGCCCGCCGCCCATAAGCGGGAATTGGCCACGGCTGAGGAGGTTGGGGGGGGGGGGGGGGGGCAGGCCACGGCTGAGGGGAAAAGCTTAGTCACGGTTCTCTCTTCCCCTTCCCCACCCCCCTTCAGCCTGACTTCTCTCTCTCTCTCTCTCTCTCTCTCTCTCTCTCTCTCTCTCTCTCTCTCTCTCTCTCTCTCTCTCTCTCTCAGCATAATGGAGGTTGAGGCACAGTTGACGAGAACAAATATTCACCTCGGCCATCAATCACAAAGTCTCCGGAGTGGGAGCTTTTAGCCCTGGATCTCACCTTGCACCTTACTTACTCTGGTGGGGAGGGCGGGGAGATGGGGGGGGTGAGGGGTGATGGGGGAGGGTGGGGGGTAATGGGGAAGGGAAGTATAAAGTGAGGGAGGGGGTGTTGGGGGAGGTATATAAAAGTCAGATCAGACATGATCGTGGCATGAAAGATACGTGACCATAGACCAAGTCACACAGCTAACAGAGCACACTTGGGATCATCTCAGCCAAACTTGTAATAACAGATTTGTTATAAACAAAAATCGAGTGGTTTTGGCATCAAAGAACTGCATGACAGTTACGAAGTTGGGACCGGGAGCTGAAGTTCGGTCCCCGTGGCACAGACAGCTGGAACTACTCCAAGAACAGTCAGACGCTAACTTTAATACCACTAATTCCTAGAAACCGGTTTTACTACATAAGCGATAAAGGTGTGAAAATTATCACAATTGAATGACCGAGTTTTACGTGTGGTACAGTGTTCTGTGTGGTACATTGTTCTGTGTGGTACAATGTTCTGTGTGGTACAATGTTCTGTGTGGTACAATGTTCTGTGTGGTACAGTGGTTGTGTGGTACAGTGGTTGTGTGGTACAGTGGTTGTGTGGTACAATGTTCTGTGTGGTACAATGTTCTGTGTGGTACAATGTTCTGTGTGGCTAGTGTGAGGGTGGGCTAGTGTGAACATGCACTGCGAAGGAAGCAAAATACTGAACACAGCCTCCTGACCCCTGACCTTACAAGGTGCTCCTCTTAACGACCCCTCCCTCTCCCCTCTCTCCCCCCTCTCCCTCCCTCTCCCTCTCTCCCTCTCCCTCTCCCTCCCTCTCTCCCTCCCTCCCTCGTCCAGCAGGCCAGAGCTGGTCAGTAATTATCAGTATCGTAATAATCTGATAATGGTTGGGAGACTTAAAGAGAGACGGACCAAGAGTGACCGCAACCACTCTACAGGACCTGTGAGGGGGTGGTCCCATCACCAGACCTGTTGTGAGGGGGGATGGTCCCATCACCAGACCTATTGTGAGGGGGTGGTCCCATCACCAGACCTGTTGTGAGGGGGGATGGTCCCATCACCAGACCTATTGTGAGGGGGTGGTCCCATCACCAGACCTGTTGTGAGGGGGGATGGTCCCATCACCAGACCTATTGTGAGGGGGTGGTCCCATCACCAGACCTGTTGTGAGGGGGTGGTCCCATCACCAGACCTGTTGTGAGGGGGGGTGGTCCCATCACCAGACCTATTGTGAGGGGGTGGTCCCATCACCAGACCTGTTGTGAGGGGGGGTGGTCCAATCACCAGACCACAACCTAGTCCCAAACGTCTGGCGTCCAACCTCGAGTAAACAGTTATTTCCTTTTGTAGATACAGATATGCAATATTACGCAAATCTCAGTAAACTGCACCTGCCACAGGTAGAGCAGCATCCGTGGCCTTAGCAGCTGAGTGCCCCGGTGATACTGTGTTTGGGCTGCGTGAACTCTCCTCTCCGGAGCCTCTCTCCGGAGCCTCTTCCCGGAGCCTCTCCTATCCGGAGCCTCTCCCCGGAGCCTCTCTTGTATAATGAGGGAAGTTATAATGACACCAACCTGGCCTCAGCAGGTAAACACTGTCTAGGCACGTACTGGACACGGGTTAGCTTGTCCCGGGGCTGGGGATCTGGTCCTGGGTAAAGGGGGAAAGGGGATATGGTCCTGGGGAAGACGGGGGATCTGGCCACGACGGGTAAACACAGCTTAGACACGTCCCTGAGAGGGTGGGGGTTCCAAGGACGGGGGGAGACCCCATTGTCACGGCGACCCATCTCTAGAAACAGTTTTCTTCAGCTCTAATTGTGTCAGTAGAGTCATAGAGTGTCACTGTACGCAGGTACTCAGCTACGTGTACTCGCCTAAATGTTCCGGTGGACCTTCTTGATAGATCTGCGTCTCAGCTATCAGTAGTTCAAGCCAATGGGTCTTTTCACTCGGTCTTCTAGTCGGATTTTCTTGTAGAACAGTAAATTAAATTAGGATTTGGCCGGATCTTCAAATAATTCATTTCAGTTATTTATGGCCCTGTCAATGATGCTGGGGGTCACTGTGTTCGGGTCCATCGTGCTGGGGTTCACCTTGCTGGGGGCCACTGTGCTGGGGACCACTGTGCTGGGGACCACAGTGCTGGAGGCCACTGTGCTGAGGGCCACCGTGCTGGGGGCCACCGTGCTGAGGGTCACCGTGCTGAGGGCCACCGTACTGGGGTCCACCGTGCTGGGGCCCACCGTGCTGGGGTTCATCGTGCTGGGGGTTCAACGTGCTGGAGTCCACCGTGCTGGGGTCCACCGTGCTGGGGTCCACCGTGCTGAGGACCACCGTGCTGGGGGCCACCGTGCTGGGGACCACAACAACCACTACACCAACCATACAACATAAACCCCAGTATTTTACCAACAGCGCCAACATTAAGTAACATCAGACCTTACAAGCTCAACATTCGCGCCATCACCGGCCGTACACCGCCACGCCAGTATACCCCCAAGTCATTATTCCCGCCAAATATTCCCCCCAAGACTAATTTGGTTTACCGTGTAAACCAATTAACACGAACTACGCCAACATAGTTCAAATATTTCGTCAGAGTGTAGCCATCCATCGCGAAGTAGCGGTTGCTACTTCGCGGTTAGTACTGCTACTGCTACTTCGCCACAAAGTAGCCACGAACGATGATAATTCCGGTTAAGTTCCTCGCCAAATTACCACCATCGGCAATATATCCTTAAGCTAACTTGGCGCGCCAACATTGGCTAAGTTACCCCTCTCCCCGAGCGGTAATGTCTTCATAAACGTCCCCGCACGTTCAAACTTGCTGCGTAATTCCCCACAAACTTTAAGTTGGAGGAATAGAGCTACTCGGAGTTGTTTCTGGGCGAGGTAGAACTTTAAGTTGAATAAATCCATAGAGAGACGATTCTGGAGGTCGTCCAGTAGAACCATCCATGGAGGGGGCGAGCCTGGAGGTCGTCCAGCAGACGACCTCCAGGATCGATGGGCATTGACCGTGGGCATCGGGCACGAGCCCGATGCCCACGGACCACGAGCCTGGCCATCGAGATTTTATAATGTGTATGTGTGTGTGTGTGTCTCCTTTTTTTGGAGACTTGGAAATGGCCACCCTAGCTAGGGCAAGGCCTTCCTCTCCCTCTCTCTTCCTCCCTCAGCCTTTCCTTCCATCTCATCCTCTCAGCATTTCCCTCTCTCTCTTCCCCTGCCTTAGCCCTCTCTCTCTCTCTCTCTCTCTCTCTCTCCCTCCTGACTTTCAGTTCCATAATCCCTCACATAACAAGGGCCGTCGCTAAGCTGCCACCAACCTTAACTAGCGAATTAAGTTGGCCAATAACCCTCTTAGTGCTCATGGAGAGCGAGAGTTGTTGTTGTAGTTTCAGCTACTTGGGAACAAAAAGTTGCAAGTAGCACGGGCTATGGCGATCCCGTAGTGGACTTACCTGGCACAGGAGCTGGGCTGTAACCTTTGAGAGCGCGCGAGAGTGAGAGTGAGAGAGATATAGTGTGTGAGTTTGTGTTTGGGAGAGGGGAGGGGGGGGGGGAAGCAACAAACAGGTCATTAGTCTCTAACGAGGCCAATAATCATTTCCTTAACAAAACAAATACAACTTTTACAGTACAATTAATTGCCAGTGTTACAAACTTGGTGGAACACAGTTACCAGGGCTTGTATTACCTAGCTGCGTGTTCTCAATAGTATTATGGCAGTGTGTTGTTGTTGGTGGTGGTAGTGGTGGTGATAGTGGTGATTGTGGGGGCTGGTGATGATAGTGGTGGTTGTGGGGGGGGGGGGTGGTGATTGTAATTGGGGGTTATACTAAATGTACTCACATACATATAGTATCTAAGTACTAAGTGAATACATCGAGTGTGAGTACATGTATGTTCATTTACATACCACTTAACTCCCCCTCCCACCTTCCTCTTTCCAGATTGTAATTGGTTAGTGAAATGAATGTCTCCCTCGCGTGAAGCTGATCATATTTGTTTCTGAAGCTGAGTTCTGAAACTGAAACATGTACACTAAGAGCAGTGTACACCACGTGAATGGGACCTGAGGGCAGTGTACACCACGTGAATGGGACCTGAGGGCAGTGTACACCACGTGAATGGGACCTGAGAGGAGTGTACACCACGTAAGAGGAAGGAGCCTGAGGCAAGCGAGGCACAGAGGTGAGTAAAGTATTCATCATGCATGAGAGTAAGAAAAATGAAACCCTAAGAAGAGACAGTAAACTCCATCCAGAACTGTAACAAAATTATATGACAGGAAACATAGAGGTCTTGGGGGATCCAGCACAGGATCCACCGACGGCTGGACAGGCGTCGTCCAAGAGCTGAAGCTTGACCACCCCTTGCAGGCACAAGTATAAGTGAGCATACACACACACACACACACACACACACACACTTCCACACACACACACACACACTTCCACACACACACACACACACACTTCCACACACACACACTTCCACACACACACACACACACACTTCCACACACACACACACACACACACACACTTCCACACACACACACACACACACTTCCACACACACACACACACACACACTTCCACACACACACACACACAGCAAGACCCATAATATTAATCTGAATAATTGAGCAGCCCCAAAACTGCACCTTCCTCCTACCAGACGTAGGGCTCTCTCTCTCTCATTCTCTCTCTCTCTCATTCTCTCATTCTCTCCCTCTCTCATTCCCTGTCCCTCTTCCCTTCTTTTAATCTCTCTCCCCTCTAATCCTCCATTCCGTCGATGCCGCACTGGTCTCAAATCAATTTTAAATTTGATATTATTTATCTGTAGTGTTCACCATGTCAATGTTATGTTCAATTATTTTGCCTTTTGCTCTCCGTCTGTCTCCGTGTCTGTCTGTCTATTTGCCTACCCATCTGCCTGTCTATTTTCTGACAGACGAACAATGGTATCAGCAAAGAGTATCTCACGGCACTCAGCTTGACAGCCGGAAACAGAAGTATTTAATTACACGTAATTCTATATCCAATCAGAGATGAGTTTCCAATTTCTCAATGTCCAGTCGACCAATCACAGGTCATCTGAGGAGGCCATAGCCAGCCAATAGGGGATCTGGCTTCGACCTCTCTTCAGGCCTTAGAGAGAGTTGACACCTTTTCCCTCCCTCTCGATTCTTTGATACTAATTATATCAAAAGGAAATACATTTGGCTTTCAGGTTTCAATCTGCAATTTTTAAAGAGTGGCCTTAATATCCTAGCAATGTACTCTCTCTCTCTCCCTCCCTCTCTCACTCTCGCTCTCTCTCTCTCTCTCTCTCTCTCTCTCTCTCTCTCTCTCTCTCTCTCTCTCTCTCTCTCTCTCTCTCTCCTCTCTCTTTCTCCTCGCTCTCTACTCTCCCCACATCATCCCAGCAGAGAAAAAGAGAGAGGAAGAGTTGACTGCACCATTCAACATTGGCCGGATGCCCCTGAGAGCGATCCGTTGTTGCTGTTGTTTTAGAGTTTAGCTACTCAGAACGAAGTGTCCATGTAGCACGGGATATGGTGAGCCCGTAAGAGAGCGAACCGTAGAGCAGCGCCTAAATACGACCACACCGAAGTAGTGGTACGACCTGACGTGGCTGGTAGACGTCCCCGTAATATGGAGACGGATATGGAACCAGGACAAAGAGAGGGGGCAGGAACCAGGACAGAGAGGGGGCAGGAACCAGGACAGAGAGAGGGCAGGAACCAGGATAGAGACAGGGCAGGAACCAGGACAGAGAGAGGGCAGGAACCAGGATAGAGAGAGGGCAGGAACCAGGACAGAGAGAGGGCAGGAACCAGGATAGAGAGAGGGCAGGAACCAGGACAGAGAGAGGGCAGGAACCAGGATAGAGAGAGGGCAGGAACCAGGATAGAGAGAGGGCAGGAACCAGGATAGAGAGAGGGCAGGAACCAGGATAGAGAGAGGGCAGGAACCAGGATAGAGAGAGGGCAGGAACCAGGATAGAGAGAGGGCAGGAACCAGGACAGAGTCCTGGTTCCTGCCCTCTCTGTGCCAGTAAGAGTCCACGCTACACCGCAGGGCTCTGATGGCTGTTAGATTTCACCCCAAATAAATGTAAGGTTGTGAGAGTGGGAGAGAAGAGTACACAGTGAAGGAAAGGCTGCCTACACAACATGAACAAGCTCATAATCAAGGAGCATAAAGCCAGTCTCCAGAGACATACATGAACAGAAACACATCAGTGGCGGATGAAAGGTCGCTGGTAAATATCAAAGTAATTTACAGAAATTTGGACAAGGGCGGTATTCAGGACACTGTACACCACCTACGTGAGACCAGTATTGGAGTAAGCAGCCCTGTACGTATTTTGTATAAAAAATATCAGAACGTGAGAACGCTCAGAGAATAGTTTTGAAATTATTCTTAGAACTGAGAATACTGGATTACGAGGAAAGGATGATGAAACTGGATCTTATCACAACAGAAAACACGGGTAAGAGGACATGATCGCGATATACAAGATCCTTATGAGTATCATCAAACTTTATGAAGACGAAATAAGGAACCATGTCCTCACTCTAAGACAAGTAACAGGAAAGCAGCAGCAGCAGACAGTTGAGAGGCGGGACCAAAGAGCCAAAGCTCAACCCCCGCAAGCACAATTAGGTGAGTACAGTCCAGACTAATACCATACACAGGTTTATAACGTGATCTGGTTGCATCAGAAGACAACTGAAAAAAGTCGGGCCCAAGAGCTGACGTCTAACCTATATGCACAATGAGGCGGATAGACTTAAGCAAGTACCCAAGGGCCGTCCCCCCCCCTCCCTCCCCCCCCTCAGTGCCTTCATGCACTCTCCTGCTGTGTTTAGTGCATGACAATACACTCCTGCCGGCACTCTCCTCGCTATTGTAACCTGCCATTTCTGCTCTCTAGCGAGTCCATTCAAACATTCCATCTCTCCCACTCCTAACTCTTGCAATTTTTAACTGGATGTTAGCAGGTTCTCATATTGAGAACTTGCTAACTTGCTTGAACATCGTATATGAGTGTGTGCGAGTGTGTGCGTGTGTGTGTGTGTGTGGTGTGGGTGTGTGTGTGCGAGTGTGTGCGTGTGTGTGTGCATGTGCGCGTGTGTGTGCGTGTGTGTGTGTGCGTGTGTGTGCGTGTGTGTGTGTGTGTGGTGTGGGTGTGTGTGTGCGTGTGTGTGTGCGTGTGTGTGTGTGGTGTGGGTGTGTGTGCGCATGTGTGTAGATCAACAGTTGAAAGCGACATGAAAACTTGAGCCGTAGATAAATCACAGGAATATTAGGAAGAACACCTTTTCGATGAGACATAGAGAACAACCCGAGCTGATTACAGGCGGAGAAAAAAAAAACAAATTCATTAGCTTCAAAAACCCAGACACACGAGAGGAGCCAGGAGCTAAAGCTCAACCTTGAAAGCTCTCCCGCCCCTCAGGCACGAATGGCAGTCTCCTTAAGCAAGACATTTTCCCGTGCCACCGCGCACCCCGACAGTCACGTGTTCCCTGCCCCACTACAATCACCAATCACCAGTTTCTGAGTCTGGTCGCTGGGATGGGTTGGGTGAGGGGACCCTCAGGTAGGCGGAGGCGCTTCACCCATCACCTCAGGAGGTAATGGGTGACTGGAGTGCTGTCTGTCTATCTGTTTGTGTCTCGGAGTGTTCACTGGCTCGTGTGTGTTTGGTCGCCAGGAGCTGTGGTCGCCCAGCTGTGTTTACAGGCTCCAGCGTGCGTTCCAAGACCCGCGTGTCTGCTGAAGGCCAACTCTGCCACAGAGACTCCAGAGGCTCTTCTCGCTTCTTATGTCTGCTTTTTCAACTATTTCCAGATGGCAAAAAGGAAAAAGAAAACGGAGGGAGGGGAGTTTGGGGAGAGAGCCTTCTGTTGGAGAGTGAGAGAGAGAGCCTTCCGCTCCTCACACTGCCCTAACACCACCTGATCATTGTATCCAGTGTTGCCAGGTGTACTGCTGATTACAGCAACTCTGGCGCCAGACTTGCACTCAGTATTGCCAACCGTAACTGCAACAATATGGAAAAAAAGGGGCAAGCAAGGTTGTCATGGCAGCCGCTTGATCATTCCTCAAACTAT
>NC_091177.1:3820700-3835700 GCF_040958095.1 Procambarus clarkii
AGTAGGAGCAGGAGGTATATACTCACCTATGTGAGTATATGAGCTCACGTGTATACAGATACACACAGTACCGCTCCTGTGCCAGGTAAGTCCTCCACGGGCTCACCATAGCCCGTGCTACTTGGAACTTGTTCCGAGTAGCTGAATCTATAACAACAACAACAACGGAGATATGAGAAAGCCCAAAAAGGCTCTGGAACTTGCTCTGGAGTTGATGGCTGAGAGGCGGGTCCAATGAGCCGAAGCTCAGCCAGCGAAACGCAAATAGGTAGATACACATAAAAACGACAAATTTCACATCACATATAATGTACACACTACACACGCACAAAGCACGCACAAAGCACCCACGCACAAACACACACACACACAGAGTCGCGTGCGTGCGTGCGTGTGCATGCGACGCTGGCCGGTGCACTACTTTGTAACGAAATCCAATGTTATTAACTCAGTAAATATTAAGGAGCCTCTGATAGCATTTAAAGAGTCAACAGTGAATTGTAATGTTGGAAGTTCTCATGTTTGTCGAAGCGTTTGTGTGTGTGTGTGTGTGTGTGTGTGTGTGTGTGTGTGTGTGTGTGTGTGTGTGTGTGTGTGTGTGTACTCACCTAGTTGTGCCTTGCGCGGATTGAGCTCTGGCTCTTTGGTCCCGCCTCTCAACCGTCAATCAACAGGTGTACAGGTTCCTGAGCCTACTGGGCTCTATCATATCTACACTTGAAACTGTGTATGGAGTCAGCCTCCACCACATCACTGCCTAATGCATTCCACCTGATAACTTCTCTGACACCGACAAAATTCCTTCTAACGTCTTTGTGGCTCATTTGGGTACTCAGTTTCCACCTGTGTCCCCTTGTTCGTGTCCCACCCGCCAGCTGGTTCATTATCAAGGCAAGCGGCGTTCCAGCTGGCTCATGAGGACAGGTGGTGGTGTTCCAATTGGTTCATCAGGCCAGGTGGTGTCCCCAGCTGGTTCATCAGGCCAGGTAGTGTCCCCAGCTGGTTCATCAGGCCAGGTGGTGTCCCCAGCTGGTTCATCAGGTCAGGTGGTGTCCCCAGCTGGTTCATCAGGCCAGGTGATGTCCCCAGCTGGTTCATGAGAACAGGTGGTGGTGTCCCCAGCTGGTTCATGAGGCCAGGTGGTGTCCCCAGCTGGTTCATCAGGCCAGGCGGTGTCCCCAGCTGGTTCATGAGGCCAGGTGGTGTCCCCAGCTGATCCATCAGGCCAGGTGGTGTCCCCAGCTGGTTCATGAGGACAGGTGGTGGTGTCCCCAGCTGGTTCATCAGGCCAGGTGGTGTCCCCAGCTGGTTCATGAGGACAGGTGGTGGTGTCCCCAGCTGGTTCATCAGGCCAGGTGGTGTCCCCAGCTGGTTCATCAGGCAGGTACACACTGACTGGTGTCTCACTATGAAGCGTTTATCTTATGTCAACAATACTGTTTACCTACCATTAACTGCTCTTGTTGGTGGTGCTGCTCTTGGTGGTGGTGCTCTTGTTGGTGGTGGTGCTCTTGTTGGTGGTGCTGGTGTTGGTGGTGGTGGTGCTGGTGGTGTTAGTGCGGGGATCAACCATCGGGGGTAGTCAAGACCACGCAGGTCCGCTGCTCCCTCCAACTATCCCTCTAGTTTACACATGGACTCCACACTCCCTCCACCATCACCAGCAGGTCTGTCTCTCTGTTCCAGGTGGTGGGGACTGAGAGAGAGAGAGAGAGAGAGAGAGAGAGAGAGAGAGAGAGAGAGAGAGAGAGAGAGAGAGAGAGAGAGAGAGAGAGAGAGAGAGAGAGAGAGTAAAGCCTCACAATTACAGGTCCTGGAGAGCATGTGTGGATCATGGCAGCAGCTGGGGCGAGACTGAGTCTGACGGCGACCGCTCCTGTATTTATCTGTCCCTGTGTTGCGAGCGCCCACTCTCCCTTGCCCGACCCCTGGTGCCCCTCGCCCGACCTCTGGTACCCCGATCCCTGGTGCCCCTCGCCCAACCTCTGGCGTCCTCAAAACTGCTGCTATCTGCGAATATAAAGTTATCCCTCTACGGACAACCAGGATCGCCTGAACACTCTTGTAGAGTCCGAGCCTCCAGCCCCCAGGACGGTCTAATATGGCTACGTTCATCCATACAATAAACCTCAGGGATTAAATTAACAAGATTAAAATTGGAAGCTGCAGTGCGCGAACGGGAATGGACGGCTGACCGACCCGAAGACAGCTTGAAAATATATGCCGAAAAGCTCAGAATTTTGGAGGACTATACATTCCCTAGAGGCCACCACCCCTGCCAGGGCGACCAGCCCACCCCTGCCAGGGCGACCAGCCCACCCCTGCCAGGGCGACCAGCCCACCCCTGCCAGGGCGACCAGCTCACCCCTGCCAGGGCGACCACCCCACCTCTGCCAGGGCGACCAGCCCACCCACCAAATCACCCCTCCCCCCCCCCAACAAACCCACCAGCGCCAATGGCACCTGAAGCATTTCTCACGACGTTTAATTAAAGGTGTGGAGCTGCCGGCGGCTCCAGCAGTAGCAAGGTGGTCTTAACAGTCCAGCAGACGACGGACCACCAACATCAGCTGCTGCTGCAGCTGCTGATGGAACATTACCAGATGGGTGGTGCCCCAGTGCTCTGGAGCACTACCCATGCCCCGAAGATGAGTGGTGCCACGGATGATTAATGGTGGAGCACCATTAAGTGCCCCTTAATAGTGCTCCACACCATTAAGAGGATTAGGAAATAGAGAGAGAGAATGATGTGAGAACAAAGGGTGCTGACAGCCGTACCAGTAATAAGGTTGATAAATTTTTAGGTGAAAATATAAAAAATAAAACATATATATTAAGTGATCATGCAAAATGATGACGAACCACGCGGACAATTCCTCCTCCGGGCCTCGTAACATATATAATGATTTAAAAGATATGTGTTCGCAACTAGACAACAGTGTTCAGTACAAGAAAGATAACACCCTAATCACCACTTGTGTGATCGTATGGGTGTCTGTAACCCCTGGGGGGGGGGGGGGGGGGCGTGACCCCCTTAAGCAGGTCACGTCCTCTACTGTGGAAGGTCACTGTGAAGACCTCACCCGCCCCCCCCCCCCTTCACTGTACTGACTTCCACTTGTTTTAGGAGCCCGTCCTTGTCAACAAAGGCCAAATGATCATTCAACCCGTCCCCTCCATTCAACCGCCAAATACATTTATGAATGTAAAATGCTTTATACACAACTCACCGCTCAAATTTGTCCTCAGGCCAGACTCATCCAGACGGATGAACCTGGCTCTCTTGAGTCTGGTATTCTGAGTTTGGCTCTCTGTGTCTACCTCTCTTGAACCCTAAAACACAGTCATCAATGTTAACGTACTGCTCAAAGTTTGTAATTTCTCATATATACGGTAATGTTATTACATTCTATAATGTGCAGAATAGTTAGGGTAAACTTATGTTAGGTTCTGTCAGCTATACTGGTGTTCGCAGTACGTGGAGGGAGCATTTAGAGAGGTGGGATTCGAGCAGAGGACGTGAACGAAGCACTGTTCGAGAAAAATAAATGCGTCACAAGTTGTGAGTGTAGAGTTTTTCACTCATAAACAGAGGGTTTGGGGGCTTGGATTAATGGGCATTGGCTCTTTGTTGATGAGGACGGGTTGCAACGCTCAC
This sequence comes from Procambarus clarkii, assembly GCF_040958095.1. NCBI lineage: Eukaryota > Metazoa > Arthropoda > Malacostraca > Decapoda > Cambaridae > Procambarus > Procambarus clarkii. Next base: position 3,824,359 of record NC_091177.1, read on the forward strand.
AACTGATGAAGTTCAAACATGTCTCGAACAGTGCTTCGCTGACGACCTCCGTTCGAATCGCAACTCTGTTTATGAGGACGGGCTGAACATTTACAAAGTCCAAAGCTCATTCCATCCACCCGCCAAACCCCCAGGTGTTTATGAATGAAAAACGGTTTACACACGACTCACAACTGATGACGTCCGAACATTTCCCGAACAAGTGTTTCGCTGACGACTTTTGTTCGAACCACAACGCTGTAAATGCTTCACCCACATACTACAAACACAAATAATCGCCAATAGAACCTAAACATCTAACCAGTGCCTAAATATGTACAATATGCTAATATATATTAATAATAATTTATATTTTGAGAAAATTCCTGTTTTGAATGAAGAGTTTGTTAAATTTGATGAATGTGTCTTTGGGGTCGACCGCTGGATGGAATGGACTCGAATCTTCGACTCAATTGTTCACGTACTAATTTTCGTCTTCTGGAAGCACGTTGTTACGTTTCTGTTACGTTCTATTTTCTATTTTGTAAATTTTGAAATTATATGTTAGAAATATTTTGATTTGTTGGCTGTATTGTCTTAGTCCTTTGATACAATTTTTTACAATTTGAATTATTTTTATATTTAATTTATGTATTAACCGATTATTTCAGCTACTTTTCTTTCCGTAATTGTGTTCATGTTTTTAGCACAGATAATGGCGTATATTTTCCGAATTGTTTGTCTTAAAAACTAAATTAAAGATGTGCGTTCTTTCTCCAATACTTTCACTCAACGTCCAGTAAAAACGAACATTCTGGAAGGAGTATCGAAGCGAGTGGCTGTCCCTTGCGACGTCCGAGTGTCAACTGAGCTCCGAGAGCTTGCACCAGCCAATGACAGCCTCAGACACGTCAGCGCTCATTGGTTGGTGTTTGAATCCTCAACCAATCACAGAGAGCCTCGTGTGTCCCACAGTCTACGATAGCCAACATCTACCGTTTCTGAAGGTTGTGTAGCTCCTGATGTTGAACCTCTCAGTATACTGACTACCGTTATACTCTGTATACCAACATTGTATACTAACACAATATACTAACGAGGTTTACCCGAGGTATACTGAGAGAGGCAAGCCGGAGGGTCGGAAATGAAGTTAATATTTGTTTGGAAGAAAATTTGGCTATAATGGTGGTTTTCAGCCCACTCACATACCTGCCCGCGCACACACCTGCCCGCCCACACACCTGCCCACACACATACCTGCCCGCCCCACACACCTGCCCGCCCCACACACCTGCCCGCCCCACACACCTGCCCGCCCCACACACCTGCCCGCGTCTACCAGGTGGTACAAGGTAGATGGGAAAGGGAAGGGAGGAAATTGAGGAAGGGAAGGGAGGAAATTGAGGAAGGGAAGGGGAGAGAATAGCGGGAGGGAGAGAAGGGAGGGAGGGGAAAGTAGAGAAGGGGGGGGTGGAGGGAGGGGAAGGTAGGAAGAGAGGGAAGGGGAGCCGGAAGAGGGGTGGGACAGGGGACACGGTGAGAGGCTGCTGACAGCTGGGTCAATTACCGCTGTAACGGGCGTGTCGACCCCATCCCATAGTTCGCTCGTGTGTGTGTACCCCAGGGTGACCCCACAGCACCCTAAGGCTGACCCCACAGCACCCCAGGGTGACCCCACAGCACCCTAGGGGTGACCCCACAGCTCCCTTATATCTCCCTTATACCCAGTTCCTGCGCTTATACTCTCCGGAATAACCTGTTCCTCCGTTAATTAACTTAACAACTAATCACAGCTAATTACTAGACAATTAAAAAAGAAATTTACGAAAATCTAAAGTAATTATTTATCACGTTAATATTTTTGTTCCCATTCTCAAAGGTTTTAATCAGTTAGAGTTGACTAGTTGGGAGCAGCGTCGATGTCGACTCTTGGGGGGGGGGGCAGCGTCGGTGTCGACTCTTGGGGGGGGGGGCAGCGTCGGTGTCGACTCTTGGGGGGGGGGGCAGCGTCGGTGTCGACTCTTGGGGGGGGGGGCAGCGTCGGTGTCGACTCTTGGGGGGGGCAGCGTCGGTGTCGACTCTTGGGGGGGGGGCAGCGTCGGTGTCGACTCTTGGGGGGGGGCAGCGTCGGTGTCGACACTTGGGGGGGGCAGCGTCGGTGTCGACTCTTGGGGGGGGCAGCGTCGGTGTCGACTCTTGGGGGGTGGGGCAGCGTCGGTGTCGACTCTTGGGGGGGGGCAGCGTCGGTGTCGACTCTTGGGGGGTGGGGCAGCGTCGCTGTCGACTCTTGGGGGGGGCAGCGTCGGTGTCGACTCTTGGGGTGGGGGGGGGCAGCGTCGGTGTCGACTCTTGGGGGGGGCAGCGTCGGTGTCGACTCTTGGGGTGGGGGGGGGGGCAGCGTCGGTGTCGACTCTTGGGGGGGGCAGCGTCGGTGTCGACTCTTGGGGGGGGCAGCGTCGGTGTCGACTCTTGGGGTGGGGGGGGGGCAGCGTCGGTGTCGACTCTTGGGGGGGCAGCGTCGGTGTCGACTCTTGGGGTGGGGGCAGCGTCGGTGTCGACTCTTGGGGTGGGGGCAGCGTCGGTGTCGACTCTTGGGGTGGGGACAGCGTCGGTGTCGACTCTTGGGGGGGCAGCGTCGATGTCGACTCTTGGGGGGGGGGGCAGCGTCGGTGTCGACTCTTGGGGGGGGGCAGCGTCGATGTCGACTCTTGGGGGGGGCAGCGTCGGTGTCGACTCTTGGGGGGGGCAGCGTCGGTGTCGACTCTTGGGGGTGGGGCAGCGTCGGTGTCGACTCTTGGGGGGGGGCAGCGTCGGTGTCGACTCTTGGGGGGTGGGGCAGCGTCGCTGTCGACTCTTGGGGGGGGGGCAGCGTCGGTGTCGACTCTTGGGAGGGGGCAGCGTCGTGTCGACTCTCTGGGGGGTTAGGTATGTGTGTGTGTGTGTGTGTGTGTGTGTGTGTGTGTGTGTGTGTGCGTGTGCGTGTGTGTGTGTGTGTGTGCGTGTGTGCGTGTGTGTGTGTGTGTGTGTGTGTGTGTGTGCGTGTGTGTGTGCGTGTGTGTGTGTAAGGTCCAGTAACACCCACCTACCTATAATCTCGCCCGGAACATCACACGGACCACAAAACCGCTCCGACAACAGTTGCCGGAGAATTGAATCACCTTGTTATCTCAGGCGCGGTAATTCCATTTCCTATGAAAATGGCTCTACAATACTGTGGGTTATTTTCGGAAAGCACGCGCCACCAGTTCACTATTAAAGTTCATCTCTTAACTTGAGTAGTTTTAAGACAAAACGGAATAGGATTGTTTCTTTTTTTTCAGGCAGTAGGCTGTGTGGGAGAGTCCACCACACTGTGGGAGGGGTCCACCACACTGTGGGAGGGTTCCACCACACTGTGGGAGGGGTCCACCACACTGTGGCAGGGCCCACCACACTGTGGCAGGGCCCACCACACTGTGGCAGGGGCCACCACACTGTGGCAGGGGCCACCACACTGTGGCAGGGGCCACCACACTGTGGGAGGGGTCCACCACACTGTGGGAGGGGTCCACCACACTGTGGGAGGGGTCCACCACACTGTGGGAGGGGGCCACCACACTGTGGCAGGGCCCACCAACACCACAACTTACCGAGAGAAGATCATGTGTCAGCTCGGGGGGAACTTGGCCGAGCAAGTTGGGCGATATTGTTGTTCTTTGTGTTGAGAGACTGTCCAGGTGAGCAACACAAGGCGCACGGGGACACGCAGGCAGGGACGGGGACACGCAGACAGGGACGGGGGACACGCAGGCAGGGACGGGGACACGCAGACAGGGACGGGGGACACGCAGGTAGGGACGGGGGACACGCAGACAGGGACGGGGGACACGCAGACAGGGACGGGTCCCTGCCTGCCCATATTGTCTATATTCCTGAAGGATTTCCAGATACTCAACAGTATAGAATCTGGTGCCAGATTCATGCAGCAGTAGAATTATTGTTAGTTGAAGGTGTGGCCGCAGGTGTGGCCGCAGGTGTGGCCGCAGGTGTTGCCGCAGGTGTTGCCGCAGGTGTGGCCGCAGGTGTGGCCGCAGGTGTGGCCGCAGGTGTTGCCGCAGGTGTGGCCGCAGGTGTTGCCGCAGGTGTGGCCGCAGGTGTGGCCGCAGGTGTGGCCGCAGGTGTCGCGCCACACTCAACAATAATGACGCGAGATAATGACAACAAAATATAATATTAAAACGGTCTGAAAAGAAAGCGATCAGGTGGAAGCTGAGACGCCCCTCCTGACCAGCCGGTGAGTTATAATGAGCACCTCACTCCTCTCTCTCTCTCCCCTCACCCCTCTCTCTCTCTCCCCTCACCCCTCACTCTCTCCCCTCACCCGAGACTCTACTTCCCTTTCCCTCCCGGCACCCCATTCCCGCACCCTCCACCTCTTCCTTAAACCTTTTCATCATTAACCATAGTTGATGAGTGATGAAGTCCTCTTCATCACCCACCTCCTCTTCCCATTCACCTCCTCATCCTCCCTACGCTTCTCTCCCTCCTCCCCACGTTCCTCCCCACGCTCCTCCCCACGCCCCACAGGATCATTATACCTGCCCCAGACCCCCAGTCTTCCTGACCCAACATCAACCAGAAAAATACGACCTCACTTCACGGGAGAGGAACGCCAGCCACCAGCAACACCACACACCAGTGTACCAACACTGCTGGTAGAGTACTGTACACTACAGGTACACAGTAGAGTACTGTACACTACAGGTACACAGTAGAGTACTGTACACTACAGGTACACAGTAGAGTACTGTACACTACAGGTACACAGTAGTGTACTGTACACTACAGGTACACAGTAGAGTACTGTACACTACAGGTACACAGTAGAGTACTGTACACTACAGGTACACAGTAGAGTACTGTACACTACAGGTACACAGTAGTGTACTGTACACTACAGGTACACAGTAGTGTACTGTACACTACAGGTACACAGTAGAGTACTGTACACTACAGGTACACAGTAGAGTACTGTACACTACAGGTACACAGTAGAGTACTGTACACTACAGGTACACAGTAGAGTACTGTACACTACATGTACACAGTAGAGTACTGTACACAACAGGTACACAGTAGAGTACTGTACACTACAGGTACACAGTAGAGTACTGTACACAACAGGTACACAGTAGAGTACTGTACACTACAGCTACACAGTAGAGTACTGTACACAACAGGTACACAGTAGAGTACTGTACACAACAGGTACACAGTAGAGTACTGTACACTACAGGTACACAGTAGAGTACTGTACACAACAGGTACACATTTGTTGTTGTTGTTAAAGATTCGTTACTTGGAACAAGCAGTTCCAAGTAGCACGGGCTATGGTGAGCCCGTAGATACTACAGGTACACAGTAGAGTACTGTACTAGTACATCTAGACTACCACGCACACCACTGACCTCTCTATACCATATACAGAACTCTCGGAGTCAGTACAAGAAACGAATTTGAAAAACAAAAACACATAGAAGTATTGTATCGCTGCCTGTAATCATCTTTCATTGTTTACAAACTTTCCAGCACTAAAATACTACATCACGGGAGTTTGAGTTCGAGGAAATGAACGCGACTTCCTCGCCAAATATTGCCACGAGTGTGCGGTTACATCAGGAAATTACTGGGAGCGTTTTGGCGAGAGGGGGGAGGGGGGGTGATGATGGGAGGGGGGTGATGGGAGGGGGACAGTGAGGGGGTAGGGGAGACGAGGGAGGCATGATGAGGGGTAGATTAGTGGCAGGAATGAAGGTGGTAGAGTGAAAGCACTCACTCACTCACTGTATTATTTTGCTCTTACCGTCACTGGGGCTCATTAGGGGGATGGCAATGATGTTTCTAATTACCCTGAGAGCTAGGAGCTGCACCGTTCCTGTGTGTTGTGGTGTATGTGTACCGTTCCTGTGTGTTGTGGTGTATGTGTACCGTTCCTGTGTGTCCGGGTGTATGTGTACCGTTCCTGTGTGTTGTGGTGTATGTGTACCGTTCCTGTGTGTTGTGGTGTATGTGTACCGTTCCTGTGTGTTGTGGTGTATGTGTACCGTTCCTGTGTGTTGTGGTGTATGTGTACCGTTCCTGTGTGTTGTGGTGTATGTGTACCGTTCCTGTGTGTTGGGGTGTATGTGTACCGTTCCTGTGTGTTGGGGTGTATGTGTACCGTTCCTGTGTGTTGTGGTGTATGTGTACCGTTCCTGTGTGTTGTGGTGTATGTGTACCGTTCCTGTGTGTTGTGGTGTATGTGTACCGTTCCTGTGTGTCCAGGTGTATACCATACAGCAACCATACACCACACACACACACACACACACGTGCACTATGAGTCTACACGAGGGAGTCCACCGCGGTGGCAGCAGACCAGTTGGCTCCATCAACAGTCTATAGAAACATATTTTCACTCATTTCACAAACACAAATGGTCTGTGATATGACACCACCATCTGCCCGCCGTGACACCACCATCTGCCCGCCGTGACACGACCATCTGCCCGCCGTGACACCACCATCTGCCCGCCGTGACACCACCATCTGCCCGCCGTGACACCACCATCTGCCCGCCGTGACACCACCATCTGCCCGCCGTGACACGACCATCTGCCCGCCGTGACACCACCATCTGCCCGCCGTGACACCACCATCTGCCCGCCGTGACACCACCATCTGCCCGTCGTGACACGACCATCTGCCCGCCGTGACACGACCATCTGCCCGCCGTGACACGACCATCTGCCCGCCGTGACACCACCATCTGCCCGCCGTGACACCACCATCTGCCCGCCGTGACACCACCATCTGCCCGCCGTGACACCACCATCTGCCCGCCGTGACACCACCATCTGCCCGCCGTGACACCACCATCTGCCCGTCGTGACACGACCATCTGCCCGCCGTGACACCACCATCTGCCCGCCGTGACACCACCATCTGCCCGCCGTGACACCACCATCTGCCCGCCGTGACACCACCATCTGCCCGCCGTGACACCACCATCTGCCCGTCGTGACACGACCATCTGCCCGCCGTGACACGACCATCTGCCCGCCGTGACACGACCATCTGCCCGCCGTGACACCACCATCTGCCCGCCGTGACACCACCATCTGCCCGCCGTGACACCACCATCTGCCCGCCGTGACACCACCATCTGCCCGCCGTGACACCACCATCTGCCCGCCGTGACACGACCATCTGCCCGCCGTGACACCACCATCTGCCCGCCGTGACACCACCATCTGCCCGCCGTGACACGACCATCTGCCCGCCGTGACACCACCATCTGCCCGCCGTGACACGACCATCTGCCCGTCGTGACACCACCATCTGCCCGCCGTGACACCACCATCTGCCCGCCGTGACACGACCGCCGGTATAAAAATGTTGACAGTTTACCCGAGACTGGAAATATTTAAGAGTTTATATATATATATATATATATATATATATATATATATATATATATATATATAAATCTGTCGAGAGTTATTACTGCGGGAAAAGTTATTCTGCAGGATTTGCAACCGAATGAAAGGATAAAAAAAATTGGAGAAATGTTTGTTTTATGCGGGAGATAAAACAGAGGCAACGCTGGATGCGTGGTTCACTTACATATGTGCCTGCAGGGTCGTGTTTGGTTCCTGGCCCCCGCCTTCCGAACGTTTTTTTTTTAAGTTTAATATTGTGAAAGAGCTCCTATGGTTTTATTGTGTATCTTATTGCTCTTTTTAACGTCTCTAAACACTGAAGAACTTGCAGGCGATGAGTCACAATAACGGGGCTAAAGTAAGTTGACCAGACCACACACTAGAAGGTGAAGGGACGATGACGTGTCGGTCCGTCCTGGACCATTCGCATCGACTTGAGAATGGTCCAGGACGGACCGAAACGTCGTCGTCCCTTCACCTTCTAGTGTGTGGTCTGGTCAACAGTGAAGAACTTGTTTCGTCTGTGGCTCAGTCTAGCGTTCTTCTATGTCTCCTCGTTCTGTTATTAATAGCTTTGATTAATGCTTCTTTTTCTACTGTGTTAATTCTCCTCAGAATGGTATATTTATCTTGCTCCCACTATGACTCCTCTCCTCCAGTACGGTGAAGTACCAGCTCCGCCAGTCTGTACTTGTAGCTCAAGCCAGCCGGCTCACAATGTGACTATTTGCACATTATATGAAATTTTCGAGTTTTTACTTGTTATAGTGTGACGTGAGAGTTCCACGCCGGGGCTGCATATTCAAAGGCGAGTCTTACATAGGTTGTGTGTAGGGTCCAGAAGGCTCCTTTGTCTAAGTTTCTGGAAGCTAAGCGGACGTTGGCTAGTTTGGCATATGTTACTGGTGTCATTTTGCTATCCTGTTGCTTTTGGAATTCAATTTAGGGTCATGTCTACTGGTAGAGCGATCTATTGATGCTGTAAGACTCAGTCTCCCCTTAATTCTGTAATAATGCACAGGTCTTCTCACACATTTCCTAACAATTTTATCTTTACATTTGGCTGGGTTGATTTCTAGTAGCCATTTTTCAGACCACTTCAGGAGTGTATCCAAATGCTTTTGCAATGTATCACAATTTCATAATATTCTGTCGCATTAGTTTTGCATCATCTGTAAACAAGAATATGAAGAGCCAATTTCCTGCGAGGGGGTCGAGGCGCGTTAGTAAGAACACTGATACCCTTGCGGCACTCCACTCCTTACCTCTCTCTCTCTCTCTCTCTACTCCCACTGCACGTTCTCAAATTCAGTTCCCAAGTTTCCTCTAGTGCCCCTGCCCCCTCCCCTTATCCCCTCCTGCCCATCCTCCTTCCTCTCCTCATCCCCCCTGCCCCTCCCCTTCCCTCATCCCCCCTGCCCCTGCCCCTCACCCCTGGCGCTGTCGTACACGCCTCATAATTTTCCCTATTGTTAGTGGGGAAAATCTTCTCCCGTCTTACTGTCAGCTGGAGTCCTCGTTACCTGTCGCTTCACGGGCTCTCTGTGGGGGTGGTCTCACCTGTTTGTGTCTGCTGGATTGACCTCTAGCTCTTGGACCCCGCTTTTCAAGCCGTGGGTTGTCTAATGTCAACGTTGGTTGTGTGTGTGTATGTGTGTATTTACTATTTGTTTGCTATTGGTGTCTGCAGAATCAAGCTATTAGCTCTTGGATCCCGCCTTTCTAACCAATCTATTTTTTCTTTATTATATCTACTACATTTATTTATTTCACACACACACACACACACATACACACACACACACACACACACACACACACACACACACACACACACACACACACATACTCACAGACACACACACACACACACAGAGACACACCTACGGACACACACACACACACACACACACACAGACACACACACACACACACCCATACACACACACACACACTTGGCGGGATCCAAGAGTCAATGCTCGATCCTGCAAGCACAAATAGGTAAGTACACACTCACACCCATACACACACACATACACATACAGTGGAGGCTGACTCCATACACAGTTTCAAGTGTAGATATGACAGAGCCCGATAGGCTCAGGAATCTGTACACCTGTTGATTGACGGTTGAGAGGCGGGACCAAAGAGCCAGAGCTCAACCCCCGCAAACACAACTAGGTGAGTACAACTAGGTGAGTACACACACACACACACACACGAGCCCTACCACACACACACACACACACACACACACACACACACACATACACACACGCACACACACACCAGCCCTGCCATACCATACACAACACAATAAACGCATTACCCTCATAGCCAGCGTGTGACTGGCCGCGAGGAAACACCCACAATAACCTCTGAACTTAAACACTAACATAAGCTGGTGGTGAAAGCCGGAGCTGAAATAGAAATTTGTGAAGATGTAGAAAAAATAAGATTAACATTTACTGTTGAATCAAGATGCAAATTGATAAATATGGAAAAGCATTAAAATTGGAGGTTAAATTAAAATGGGACTTATGAATTGTTGGAGAGAAAATGGAGAGTTAAAATTAGTGGTGGAGATTGATTGTTGGTGAATTTTTAAAAGATGATTTTAAATAATTTGTAATAAATGTACAAGGAAATGTTCAATTGAAGGCAAAGTAGAACACGGAATTGTTTAACAAGTTAAATTGGCAATAATGATGCGGAGGCCACGCAGCATAAATTGGGAAGCTCAGGTGAACTAACAGTGTCCAATACCCTCTCATCCTCTTTGCATCAGTTTGCCAATTAGTATCGTTACAATACACTTGGGTTGTATCTTGTGTAGAGAATACATCATACAGCGAGGAATAAATAGGGGTGGAATTGAATATCAGTTTACTGGACGCTTTTCACGATTATTAGAATCCTGTGTACGTCTAATTTGTTATTTTGGGGTTGTGACGCTCGTAACTTGTGGGTTGTGTCCCTCGTAACTTGTGGGTTGTGTCCCTCGTAACTTGTGGGTTGTGACCCTCGTAAGTTGTGGGTTGTGACCCTCGTAACTTGTGGGTTGTGACCCTCGTAACTTGTGGGTTGTGACCCTCGTAACTTGTGGGTTGTGACCCTCGTAACTTGTGGGTTGTGACGCTACTAACTTGCTTCCTTTCATTCATTTAATAGTTGAACTGTATATGTAATTATTGAAAACCACGAGAGAGAGAGAGAGAGAGAGAGAGAGAGAGAGAGAGAGAGAGAGAGAGAGAGAAGGGGAGAGGGAGAGAGAAGGGAGGGAGGGCGGCAGGACTGTAAATGACAGGTGGCCTTGGAGTTAAAGGCAGTCTAAAACGTTCCCTTTTCAAAGTTCAGTCGGACCGCTGGCCACAGCTCTCCCTGCCTGGGTCCGTGCCTGCGTCCCTGCCTGCGTCCCTGCCTGCGTCCCTGCCTGCGTCCCTGCCTCCCTGCCGGTGGTGCTGCGAGTGATGGCACTCTCCCCCTCATTGATGTCTGCGTGTATCCCTGTGATTGTTTTTATTGTTGACTTAAGAGCCTCGACGGCAGTGTTGCCGGATGTACCCTGGCGTGCCCCGGCGTGTCCTGGCGTGCCCTGGCGTGCCCTGGCGTGCCCTGGCGTGCCCTGGCGTGCCCTTGGAGGGTAAGACGCAAAGCCTTACGGCTATAATAACAATGTCCGTCGCCGGAAACAAACAGGTTTCGCGGGGAATAAACAGGGACAGGCAAGCAGGTGTTTGGGGCGCCTGAGGAGTCCCTCGTTCCTGCGTAGCCAAACACAGTCACGGTAAAAACATGGCCCCAAATAAACTCATATCCAAATAGGTAAATACACAGAAACGTCTTCTACTGACCTTTGACACAGCAGGCGCCAGCCACACACCACACCTTAAGGACACACCT
>NC_091177.1:3838200-3893200 GCF_040958095.1 Procambarus clarkii
TGATGCAAGAATATCCTATAATTCGTGATATCATTGTCTATCATAGGCTTCAGGCTATCATAGTCTTTTAAGACGATATCCTGGTCTTTTCGGCATTATCATCTGTTCAAGATTTGATACTTATAAAGGATGACTATTGATCCATCCGGGATTTAAGAGTACTCAAAAGAGAGAGAGAGAGATACATAATTTGATATCTAGCATCTGAAATATTTGATTTATGTGCTGTACATAAGATATATATGTATACCTATACCTGTGTTGTATTAAACGAACTTAGCCACTAATATCTTCCTTTAAACAATCACACGCACACACTTATAAAAATACATAAACGTGTGATGGTTATCATCACTTATGAAGAGGTATATATATATCGATACATTCACACGAAAGCAATCAGAGCCGCTGACGACACACACTGAGCGTTCGTCAGCTGAAGCCGTATCGAGGCTCTCGACTGTTGACGTTCGTATAGCGCTCGTCTCTCTCTCTCCGTCTGCGTAAACACTTCAACTCCAGCTTTCCATGTTTGCCAGGCTCATCTACCTTGTCTCAGTGGCATGGACCACGCTCTTTGGTCCCACAACTATAAATGTGGTCTTGTAAATATAATCACCTAGTTGGAGATATAGTAAATATTCAGAATAACTCTTGGCTGTATAAAATAATACCGTGTGTATGATTTATACAACCAAGTGCTCTGCATTCATTCATTCATCTGCAATATTTTATCGAGTATATATGTACACATGTATATATATATTTGTGTCGTTAAATGCTGCATTGTGTGATGGGCCATGTGTAAACTGGTTGTGTGTATAGCAGTTTATATGTGGATGAGTCTGGGGTGTGTGTGAGTGAAAGACACACATACTATATGGGAGGGGGGTCTCGAGCAAGTCAACTTTACTGTCCCCTGGAGGCGACGCTATAGACGACCCGCACTCGAGTGAGCTGCACTCTCCCCCCCCCCCCCCCACAGTGTTCATGTTTTCTTTGTACCAAGATAGTAGATGTACTCTGGCCGCCTGGGCTGTAGTCTTCTTGTGAGTGACTTAGCAGACAACTCAGTCAATGGCCACTAGAATCATACGAGAGGGTACTGGTTTACAGGGTCGGTGTGGTGGGGTGGTGCTGGGGTCAAGGCTCTAATGTGCTGGGGTCACGCTCTAGTGTGGTGGGGGTGTTGGGGTCAAGGCTGTAGTGGGGGTTGGGGGTGATTGGGGGGGGGTGTCAAGGAACTAGTCACCACACCTCTCGCCAGAAATCAGAGAATTAAGTCATCAATGTCGGAGGAATCTGAAGATGACGACGATGAAGAGGACGATGAGGAAGATGACGATGTGGACGATGAGTCTGAGCCCGATGACGATGACGACGAGGACGACGAGGAGGACGAGGGGTTACAGCCCCCCGAGAACGACGTGAGGGTTGACGAGGACGACGACCTAGAGCGCGATGACGGCGACAAGGAGGACGAGGACGCCTCGTCGTCGTTCTTCTCGTTGCGTCGTGTCGGACGTCGCCCGAGACGACGCCTTTGTCGCTGCTTTCTGCGGAGACAAACATATGTGGGGTTAACCGCGGCTCCCATGACACGGCCCCCATGACACGGACCCCATGACACGGACCCCATGACACGGCCCCCCATGACACGGCCCCCCATGACACGGCTCCCACGACACGGCTCCCACGACACGGCCCCCATGACACGGTCCCTATGACACTGCCCCCATGACACGTTCACCTGTGCTCTAATAGACTCGAACCCCGGACCCCAGGTGTGTGAGCCAGAAGCTCTATCCACTCAGCTATGAGTGGTCTTAATAAGGAAAGATTCCAGAAGCGACTACTGCTGCTACGCTGGAATTTTCAACTCCCCACAACTTTAGAGGAAGCTGAAAATTCCAGCATAACAGCAGTAATTGCTTCAGGACTTTTTTTCTTATTATGATTGCTCATAGCTGAGTGGATAGAGCTTCTGCTACACTCGCCTGGGGGGTCTGTGGTTGTAGTTCGAGCCTCCTAGAGCCCAGGTGAACATTACACGATAACGTCAGCCCGAGTGACGCTCCTGCACTCTGCATGCCATGCTCTGCCTCCTGCACTCTGCATGTCATGCTCTCCCTCCTGCACTCTGCATGACATGCTCTTCCTCCTGTACTCTACATGTCATGCTCTGCCTCCTGTACTCTGCATGTCATGCTCTCCCTCCTGCACTCTGCATGTCATGCTCTGCCTCCTGCACTCTGCATGTCATGCTCTGCCTCCTGCACTCTGCATGTCATGCTCTGCCTCCTGCACTCTGCATGTCATGCTCTGCCTCCTGCACTCTGCATGTCATGCTCTGCCTCCTGCACTCTGCATGTCATGCTCTGCCTCCTGTACTCTGCATGTCATGCTCTGCCTCCTGCACTCTGCATGTCATGCTCTGCCTCCTGCACTCTGCATGTCATGCTCTGCCTCCTGTACTCTGCATGTCATGCTCTGCCTCCTGCACTCTGCATGTCATGCTCTGCCTCCTGTACTCTGCATGCCATGCTCTGCCTCCTGCACTCTGCATGTCATGCTCTGCCTCCTGTACTCTGCATGCCATGCTCTGCCTCCTGCACTCTGCATGTCAAACGTGAGGTTAAACTTATTATTTAATTTTCTCCAAAACTGACAAAACCATTCAGGAGTGAGAACGGCATCAGGGACTTGTGATCTGTTTGGCAACACTGAAAACATGCGCATTCTGGTGCGGGAGTCCGGACTGTAGGGCTGGAGTCCGGACTCTAGTGAGGGAGTCCGGACTCTAGTGAGGGAGTCCGGACTCTAGTGAGGGAGTCCGGACTCTAGTGAGGGAGTCCGGACTCTAGTGAGGGAGTCCGGACTCTAGTAAGGGAGTCCGGACTCTAGTGAGGGAGTCCGGACTCTAGTGAGGGAGTCCGGACTCTAGTGAGGGAGTCCGGACTCTAGTGAGGGAGTCCGGACTCTAGTGCTGGAGTCCGGACTCTAGTGAGGGAGTCCGGACTCTAGTGCTGGAGTCCGGACTCTAGTGAGGGAGTCCGGACTCTAGTGAGGGAGTCCGGACTCTAGTGAGGGAGTCCGGACTCTAGTGAGGGAGTCCGGACTCTAGTGAGGGAGTCCGGACTCTAGTGTGGGAGTCCGGACTCTAGTGAGGGAGTCCGGACTCTAGTGAGGGAGTCCGGACTCTAGTGAGGGAGTCCGGACTCTAGTGAGGGCGTCCGGACTCTAGTGAGGGAGTCCGGACTCTAGTGAGGGAGTCCGGACTCTAGTGAGGGAGTCTTCCTTCATGTCAATACTTTAGCTTTTCTGTAGGAAAAGAATAAGTTCAAACCGAAAACATAATTGATCTGTCAGCACACGCTCTTGAGGCTAATTGAAGGACTCTTAAAGACAAGTTTAGAGATAGATAAACCCCAGGAGGACGTGGGAGACTAGTAGGAGACAGCGGCTAGGAGCACAGGATAGGGAGGAGGCTAGAAAGAGGCGGCAGCTAGGAACAAAGGATGAGGGAGGAGGATAGAGGGGCGGCGGCGGGAAGGTATAGATAATTCACGTTAGGAAGTGAAACTCGGAATGCGGTACCCGTAGACTTATGGTCACCTGCGACCCGCTGTACAGCAGATCTGTTCAGATCTGAAACCTATATCTATGGGCAGCACAAAACGTCCACTAGACTGTGCGACACAGTGGTTGCAAGGATCAGGTTGGGTTACCGTTACCTGTGACAGGTGTGCTACAGGTGGCGGATCTGACAATCCTGAGCGCTCAATGTGCAAACTCTGTGAGAAGAAACTTCGGTCTTGATCTCAGACTTTATAGCAAATCATAAGAACCTTCACAATTACCGGTATGAGGTGCCTGGAGCTTTCCAATTACTTTACACACACTTTGTGTTAATGTGTAAATGCACCCGAAGCTCACCAGTGCAGACTGCTGATCACATGTCCCTGTATGACATAGTCCTCGATACTGTGGACTCCTTCATAGAATCAAGGTAACTATTTAATTTGCAATGTATTTATGTTAATAAAAAAACAGACCACACCCACTACCGTGTATTGTGTGTTCAACTGGGAACTCTGATTGTCAAGAAAATAATTCATAAATAATTAATTATATTGCAAATAATTATTAATATAATGATTAAAGCACTCTACATCTATAAGAGAGGATATGTCTGTTCGAGATTATAGACCAGACACTCGGGGCTTCACCAAACTAAGATTCATCAAGTCCCCCCCCCCCTAGTAAAATAGGTACCTGGGTGTTAGTTAGCTGTCACGGGCTGCTTCCTGGGGATGGAGGCCTGGTCGAGGACCGGACCGCGGGGACACTAAAAGCCCCGAAATCATCTCAAGATAACCTCAAGATAACCCCCCCCCCTCCCCACGCTTTTCAGCGAGGGGTGGTGAAGGGTAGTGAAGATAGCGGAGTGTGAAGATGATGCAGAAAAGGGAATGTAGTGATGATGGATGGATGTAGCTGCGGTACCTACCAGTGTCCGGGTAATGAAAAATGGATATAGTGATGTAGGGGGGGGGGGGTTAAAAGGTGGATATAGGGTTGGAGAGGGAGAGGAATAGATATAGTAGAGAGGGAAGGAGACACGAAGGGAATTGTGGAGGAGAAAGCTAGTAGAGAGGGAGAAAAATGGGAAGAGAGTAGAGGGAGGGGGAAAAGAAAGAGAGAGGGGAAGTGGGGAAGGGAGAGAGGGAAAGAGAGACCCGGATACAGCCGGATAGCCCCGCCTAGTAATAAATATAATTTCAGCCGTATATCGCTATCCAAAAGGTCTGCATCAGCCCGGTTGTCTTCAAGTAAACGCTCATAATAATGACCAAAATATACCAAAGAAAGTCTCAAAGGCTGAAGATACGCTCACATGTCACCAAAGTCTAAACTGTACCATTATCACCACGTCCAAACATATTCGAAAGAATGTCCATTAGGCCGAAAATATATCAAGGAATGTCTCCCCTAAGTCCAAAATTCCCCAAGAAATGTTCTGCAGTCTCAAAATACACCAAGGTATACCATCTAAGATAGTAAATACACGAACGTATAACATTTAAGATAGTAAATACACCAAGGTATAACACCTAAGATAGAGAATACACCAAGATATAACCCAAACGCCAGAAATACACCTAGAATGATAGTGTACCATTGAATGCCACCAAAATACATTAAGAAATATCACTGTTCCCAAAACTACAACTAGAAATATTCCCAAATACCAAAAGGCAACAATATCCCAAAGGGCAAAAATTCACCTAATAGTGTTTCTAAGAACCAAACTTCACCAGGCAGTGTTTCTAAGAACCAAACTTCACCAGGCAGTGTTCCTAAGAACCAAACTTCACCAGGCAGTGTTCCTAAGAACCAAACTTCACCAGGCAGTGTTCCTAAGAACCAAACTTCACCAGGCAGTGTTCCTAAGAACCAAACTTCACCAGGCAGTGTTCCTAAGAACCAAACTTCACCAGGCAGTGTTCCTAAGAACCAAACTTCACCAGGCAGTGTTCCTAAGAACCAAACTTCACCAGGCAGTGTTCCTAAGAACCAAACTTCACCAGGCAGTGTTCCTAAGAACCAAACTTCACCAGGCAGTGTTCCTAAGAACCAAACTTCACCAGGCAGTGTTCCTAAGAACCAAACTTCACCAGGCAGTGTTCCTAAGAACCAAACTTCAGCAGGCTGTGTTGCTAAGAACCAAACTTCAGCAGGCTGTGTTCCTAAGAACCAAACTTCAGCAGGCTGTGTTCCTAAGAACCAAACTTCAGCAGGCTGTGTTCCTAAGAACCAAACTTCAGCAGGCTGTGTTCCTAAGAACCAAACTTCAGCAGGCTGTGTTCCTAAGAACCAAACTTCAGCAGGCTGTGTTCCTAAGAACCAAACTTCAGCAGGCTGTGTTCCTAAGAACCAAACTTCACCAGGCTGTGTTCCTAAGAACCAAACTTCAGCAGGCTGTGTTCCTAAGAACCAAACTTCACCAGGCTGTGTTCTTAAGAACCAAACTTCACCAGGCTGTGTTCCTAAGAACCAAACTTCAGCAGGCTGTGTTCCTAAGAACCAAACTTCACCAGGCTGTGTTCTTAAGAACCAAAATCCCAGAAGCGAAACAAGAAATACCATCCAAAATATATATATATATATATATATATATATATATATATATATATATATATATATATATATATATATATATATATATATATATATATATATATATATATATATTTTGCACCAGCAACTCTGCATAAGATGGTAAATCACCGTACATAAGCTGGGAAAATCGACCATAATACCGACGTTATACTGGGAACTGTACGTAAAGGTGAGATCCGGACAGATGCGATGCCCTCCCCTTTCTTCCTTCCTTCCCTCTCTTCCCTCTCTTCCTTCATTCCCTTCTTTTCCTTCCTTCTCTTTCTCCCTTCCCTCTGACCCTTGCTGCCTCATCTTTCTCTGTATGTATTTTCTTCCTCCCTCTTCCTTTCTATCTCCCTCCCCTCGCTTCCCCCCCCTCTCTCTCTCTCTCTCTCTCTCTCTCTCTCTCTCTCTCTCTCTCTCTCTCTCTCTCTCTCTCTCTCTCTCTCTTCCGTCATGTACAGTAGCTTGTTACCTGTGACTCGGAGATAACAAGATTTTACCTGGACAATCTCCAGTCCTCCTGCGGCCAAGCTTCTTGGTTAGTCTTAAATATAAGTTCGTGCAGTTCATTTATATTATATATATATATATATATATATATATATATATATATATATATATATATATATATATATATATATATATATATATATATAGGGGGGGTACCACCACTGGTGCAATTATAGGGACCCACAGCCTCAGAGAAGGGAACACAGAGCATTCAGGGAAAAACTTGCCATTTAACTCTGAATACGTAAGAGTGTTCGCTTCTCCTACCACCCCCCTTTTTTATGGTGTACACTTTATTATGCAAGGTTATACAGTTACATATCTGATTTTATAAAAAAAATTAACATTAATTAACAAAATTAACACATATATATATATATATATATAAATATATATATATATATATATATATATATATATATATATATATATATATATATATATATATATATGCGAACAAGCCTGAATGGTCCCCTGGACAATATGCAACTGAAAACTCACACCCCAGAAGTGACTCGAACCCATACTCCCAGAAGCAACGCAACTGGTATGTACAAGACGCCTAAACCACTTGACCATCACGACCGGACATAATGAGGTGATAGCCGAGGCTATTTGAACCACCCCACCGCCGGCACTCGGATAGTAATCTTGGGCATAGCATTTTACCAAATCACCTCATTCTTTGGGGCACACGTGAGGAACACAAATGCGAACAAGCCTGAATGGTCCCCAGGACAATATGCAACTGAAAACTCACACCCCAGAAGTGACTCGAACCCATACTCCCAGAAGCAACGCAACTGGTATGTACAAGACGCCAAATATATATATATATATATATTCCCCCTTCACCACCTTCCCTCTCCTTCTCTACCTTCTTCACTACATTCTCTACCCTTCACTATCTTCGAAGTATAGTCAGTTATAGTGAAGACGGATATTGACGATGATGGTTGTTTAGTAAAGATGGTTACCAAGTGACAGTGATGATGGTGGATAATACAGGTGTAGCTTCCGTCACCCGAACAACGCGGATAAAACTGCTCATAGCGTAATGTTACGAACAGTTTTACTGTTGAGACACTTGTGAGGCAGGTGTGTGAGGCAGGTGTGTGAGGAAGGTGTGTGAGGCAGCTGTGTGAGGCAGCTGTGTGAAGCAACTGTGTGAAGCAGCTGTGTGAAGCAGCTGTCTGAGGCAGAAGTATTGCCATGTTTTTCACACTGACTAGTCTTACCACAAAACCAAATGATTATTAAATATTACTAAATTTCTAGAAGTTATATACCAGTCATTATTGCCATTTTTTGGTTGCAGATTTTAATACTCTTACTTTCTGAATCGTGTAGTTTAAATTACAGAAATTATTATCTCACCTGGTTGCTCCGGTCTGTGGCGTTGGTAGAGCGACGCTCGTGTTGGGAGCGGTGGTGTCTGGGCTGGTGGAGGCGACGTCGACTAGTGGCTGGTAGGGGACGACAGGACTCCAGAGGGAGGAACGTCTACTATCCCATCCACTCTCCTGACTAGTGAAGATCTCACCAGTGAATTCCTGCTCTGGGGGACTCGGGAAGGTCCCTAGTTTGGTGTGGGGGTCTTGCACCGGCAGCTGCGCCTTCTTCGGCGACCTCCCGGGTGATCTGTGCGTTGTGTCTTTAAGTTTCTTGGATCTGTGAGCGGGCGAGGTTGGGTTCTCTCTGTGTGTTTGAAGGTTCTGAGGCGCACTGCGGTCGTGGCGGGTGCCGTCCGTCGTGTGCTGGTGCTGCTGCTGCTCCTGGTGATGGTGCTGCTGCTGCTCCTGGTGATGGTGCTGCTCTTGGTGATGATTGTTGTGCGGCTTTTGGTGGTGGTGGTGCTGCTGCTCCTTGTGGTGGTGCTGCTGCTCCTTGTGGTGGTGCTGCTGCTCTTGGTGATGGGTGTTGTGCTGCTTCTGGTGGTGATGGTGCTGCTGCTCCTGGGAATGGTGCTGCTGCTGGTTGTGGTGCTGCTGCTGGTTGTGGTGCTGCTGCTGGTTGTGGCGCTGCTGCTTCTGATGACGATGATAAGAGTCTCTTGTAATTTCCTCCTTGAATCTAGAGGCGTTGACGTGTTCTCCAGACCTTGTGCTCTCTCTGCTGGTACATGAACCGGACTTAACAGGTGGAGATGGTGAGCAGCTTTCGGTCCCCGATGAAAGTTTCCTAACTTTCTTTCCTCCACCCGGCCTCTCGTCCCTCACATGGCGGGACCTGATCATGTCCTTCAACGTGCCGCTGGAACAAACTGTGGCGTGCACTCCACTGGAACATTTATCTTGGCGGCAGATGTTGGTCTCTTCGGCCTCTCGAAGAGGGACGAACGCCGCCCTACAGCAGGGGGCGTCCAGGGGCAGGTGGTCGGGCAGCGGGGTGATGAGACTCAGTTTTCTCATGACGGGTCGAGCTCGGAGGCTACCGAAGAGATCCTCGGTTGGAAGTGACTGCTTGCGGGGCAACTTGGAGGGCATCTGTTTGTCAAGGTGGCACTCGTGGCGGGAAAGCAAGTGGTGGTTGGGCGGTTGTGTTCCGGCACCTCTTTCCCTTCCCTCAGTGTGGGAATCATTGTTTTTGCCGTCGCTGTCGGGCGCTGAGGACCGACCCGAGTCTGCTGCGACATCGGTGTTTCTTTGGCTGTGTCTCCGCGTTCCATATTCCTCAGAAGGCATACTTGTAATTACACTGTTTTCCGATTTCATATCACCACTGCCTAAATTGTTTGAGTGTTTCTTCGGGAGAGCGCAGTTAGGGGCATCTTTCTTGGTGTCAGATATCTGAGATAATCTACGCGAGTCTGGAGCCGTTGCCTCACAGTCTCCCCGCAAGTTTTCACACTGAGAGGCACTTCGTGACGCGATCCTCTGACAGTCAATAATGAGAGCGTCTGTCTCGCTGAATCTCTTCTTATATTCCACATATTCATCTCTGTCAAAATTGTCGATTTTTATATTTAGCGGCAATTCAAAAATATCGCCAGGTTTGGATATGAAGATTTTTTCAAGGCTGCTTTTGCGTCTCTCAGTGAGGCGAGCATTGATGCTCTCTCGGGCGCCTTCTCTCAACGCTTCCTCGTCCTCCGTAGCAAGAGGCGCAATGATGCGGGGTTTACGGTCACTCTCCGGTTTCTGGGTTGAGAGCACTGTGGATGGTTGCGGTAGAGGCTCCGTCCTCGGCTTCCTGTTGGGTCTGTGGAGAACAAAGTCTGCCTCACGAGCATTGATGTTCTGGTAGACCTCAGAGGTGTGGCCGTATGGTGCCGGGTACAGTAACTCGTTGTGCAGGTCGCCGGGAGTGAAGAGCTTCTGCGTGTACGTGTCCTGTGCTGGGGCTAAAAAGCTGAACCAGTCTGGTGAAGTCACTACAGGTGCTTTAATATTGGTATCCAATGGCCCTAGTGACCCGGACTTTGCAGTCAGGTTTGATAGGGTCCCGTGTCCATCTCCCAACACCAGAGGCTCAACCTCACCAAGATGTTGATGTCTGGAGCGCTCAGTGTTACCATTTAAGGATTCTGTACTAGTACAAAGGGCTGTCGAGGGAGACCTTACTGCCTGACCTTGGAACTGGAAAGGCAGATTCTCTAATGAAGGTCGCTGGGATAGCTGCATTTGTCTATTGTAGGAGGTCCTGTTACTGGTATCTCTTACGGCAGAATCTTGGAGACTGCCCGGAAGACTCACTGTTGTTCCAGCGGGCTCGTGCTGACTAGGAATATTGACCTTAGACACTGAGGTTTTGGGAAAGTCTGGTAAATCAATAGCCTTCGTCACAAGTCCTAGATCAAAGGAGTACTTCCTGGGCGATAAAGGCATTGAGGTGTATGTAACATTGGTGGTGGAGCTCTGAGACTCAAATAAGGGGTTGAGCACGCCAAGTGAAGACCTGTGTGACAGTCTTGTCGCGCATGCATGACTCGTGCCAGGATTGACACACGCACACTTTCCAGGAGGAGAGGTCATGAGGTCACAAGAGGTGGTGAGTAAGCCGCCAGACGTGGGCTGAGTCCTCACCACCTCAGGATTAGTGAACCTTCTAGCAGGAATGCCTTGCGAGCAGAACCTGGGGTTCCGGAGTGTGGGGACCTTGGAGGCACTGAGAGAGTACGAAATATCACAGGAATTGGGCGACGCTTTACAATATGCTACAGATTCCGTCTCTTGTGGTATACTGAAGGGCTTAATGTTCGCCTTGTGGTCGGTCTCCAGAGAACAGGAAGAGAGGGAGGTGTTGGCGCCTAGCAAGGCATCACCCTTCACTAGACTGAAGGGACCATTACTGAGCCCGCCAACGGTGCCGCAGGAGGTGGAAAAGGGTCCGCACTGAAATGGCGGGCCGCATGACGCCAGGAGCGACGACTCGAGAGACTGAAAATTAAACGCGGGAGGGTGATGCTCACGCCCGTAGCCGTGAGCAGACTGTCCGCTCTTCCTCTCGCCAACGTCAGACGTCATCTGCCTCGCGTGTTCATCGTTCATTGCTCTCTCCGACTGTAAGTTCAGCCGAAACAACTCTGGTTTCTCAGCCACGTACGTTATCATGTTCGTATTGTGACCGTTCTTACCGCTACCCGAGGACCGGTCAGCTCCCCCGCTTTCATTACATTCGCCACAAGATGAAAGAAGCCCCTCCGATACTCTCTCTTGGTGTTGGCTAGCGCTAGATGGGATACGTTCCTGGGTCCCGCACTTCCCCGTCTTGTTGTCTAGTGATGGGGCGCTCTCCGCTGCTTCCACTAACTGCTTATACAGCTCTACCCCGTGCTCTCTCTTCGCCTGATAAGCTCCAGGAGGGGACTTTAAGAGATCCAACTCATCTAGATCTTCCCCATTTCCAGAGTCTGGTGACGATTCAGTGAAGTGTTGGAGAACTTGGAGGTCGACCTGGGAGATGGTCGCAGGGTAGGTAGGTAGAGGCGGGAAGGTGGGTTCTGGGAGGTGAGATAGGGTGATGGATCCCGCTGGGTAAGACAAGGAAGTGTGTCCTGAGTGGTAAAGTGAAGCGCCTGGTGCGTGCATCACGTCTTCCAAGACCCTGGTGATCCATGCATGTTGCAACTGTGACCAACACACACACACACACTACAGGGATACCACTCTACTGCAGCTGTGCCTGGTTTACTGTACCTTGACGTAAGTCATCTCTTAGATTGTCACTATTGACCACCTTTTCTAACCCTCCGTCTTATTTGAAAAACCTATAGTTTCTATGATAAAATCTTGTAGCACACGATCAGTTAATGTGACAGACACATCACGGTTTCTGGTTATCAGAAGAACACTTTCTGGAAGTCTATCTTGAATATTTTCCAATTACCTACAGTACTTATGTGCGCTGTCCACTGGGCGGCGTCTCTCTCAACACTCTTCCACACCTTCCATCAGTCATGAGCGGTGAGACTCTTGCTCCCTGCCACGAGTGCCCTCACACACACACTCACTCGAGCTGCACTCAGCCTACCTGTTACCGTGGACCAGGTCCTCCAGAACGCTCTGTCGATCCCCTTTAGCCCTTATGTCGCTCTCACAAGTACTCAAGAATCTTCAACTACATAAAGATTCTTTGTGGACATAAAAATTTTATCTTTCATATCCAGGACTCTCCAGGGACTCGCGTCAATAATGCAGAAACTCTTAAAAAGACTGGGAAGGTTTCTGAAGGAAATCTTTTAACATCAAAACCAGAGAAGTCTACTCGAGAGCCTTTGTGGGCGCCAATCTCCCACGGCAGGTTCTTCGTGGCCTCCGTCGCTGCTTGCTGAAGGTCCCGCGCGCTCCGAGGCGGTCTGGACCGACTTTGAGGGGTTGAGGAGTGATGTTGAGGCTCCCAGCCAGCGTTGCCGCCACCACCACCACCACACCTGTAACAATGTCAACACCTTAGTCACTCCTAAAGACGTCTCACAACTCTCACTCCACCTTCCTCACAAACACCTTCCAGTATCCCACACACACACACACACACACACACACACACACACACACACACACACACACACACACACACACACACACACACACACACACATGTATATATATATAATGTATAGATGATACCAAACTACTGAGCACACATACATCAACATCAATACACTGGGCACCGCCTGTGATGTAGCACAGTACGGACATCACAAAGGGCCACCAATTCTTGCAACTATTGAGCATGTAAATTCATTCATTTGCATGTAACAACTGCATCCACCTGGTCTTCCACCCCTCCCCCCCTTCCCTCACCAACTCCACCCATCCCCCCCCCTACATACATCCCCCCATCCCAAAATTCACACCCACTTAAGCTCTCTCCCCAACTCATTACCTAACCCTTCCCCCTAGAACTTCAAAGGCCGGTACATTATCTCTTCTCCCTCTCCCTCTCTCCCTCCCTCCCTCCCTCTCCCTCTCTCTCTCTCTCTCTCTCTCTCCCACCCCCGTCCCCCTCTCTCAATTAGTGTTATTAAAATAATATGATCGCTCTACATGAGAATGTCCAACAAACAGATTAGTTATCTAGCGTGGAGTTGGGTTAACAGTTGGAGCGCTCCGCCAGTTTAATTGAAAAATATATAAACCACTTCTTTTGTCGTTCTGTTTTTATTTGAAATGGTGTGAAATAGATAATCTATCACGAAGTAATAATATAAATGGAGAGGTTTTTTTCTCACAACCATACCGGTGCCCCCAGGACACCCTCTCAACCATACAAGTGCCCCCAGGACACCCTCTCAACCATACAGGTGCCCCCAGGACACCCTCTCAACCATACAAGTGCCCCCAGGACACCCTCTCAACCATACAGGTGCCCCAGGACACCCTCACAACCATACAGGTGCCCCAGGACACCCTCTCAACCATACAGGTGCCCCAGGACACCCTCACAACCATACAGGTGCCCCAGGACACTCTCTCAACCATACAGGTGCCCCAGGACACCCTCTCAACCATACAGGTGCCCCAGGACACCTTCACAACCATACAGGTCCCCCCCAGGACATATTACACAAGTGTACTGTGCGGAATTTTTAAAAAAATATTTGGTCGCTGGCAGTAAAGTGAGACGCGGTGGACAGCGGATTAATTCATTGCTGCGTGAAATTGGTACGTTGCTGCCTCAGTTTGTACGTGTGTACGTGAGAGTACATGTGTACGGGCGTGTGTACGTCTCTCTCTCTCTCTCTCTCTCTCTCTCTCTCTCTCTCTCTCTCTCTCTCTCTCTCTCTCTCTCTCTCTCTCTCTCTCTCTCTCTCTCTCTCTCTCTTCTTGATCGTATAATCATTTACGTTCGTGAGATTAAACCGTAAGTTTTCCGTTGATGTTTTCCTCGTCTTTGTATCTTCGTGAGATTATCTGTTTTCGCTTTGCTCTTGCACTTAAAGTTTCTCATCCCTGACGTCAGCAGAGGCGGCATCATCCATCCACACGCACACACACACACACGCACGCGCACACACACACACACACACACACACACACACACAGTGAGAGTGGAGAGAGGCACCAGTGGAGTGCCACTAGGGCCAGCGTTAGTGCCCATCTAGTTACTAACAAGTGTTAACGACCTGACAGACCGTCCTGGCACTTCACACCAACAATGCAACACTAACGAGGAGACTCAGAAGTGAAAATGGCCCAATTATGGGAATCACGTCACTCTGGTGAACTTTAAGCCCGCCAAATGCAGTTATGAGGGAGAACAAGAGAGGAGAGGAGACCTGGTCACCAGTGTAGCATGAGGAGCAGCCAAGCTGGGCTAGATGTGTGTCATGGTACTAAAGAGATTATTTGTAGGGCGGAGCTACGAGACTATGCTCGATCCTGCAAGCCTACGCAGGGGGAGAACATTTCCGTGAGAACACACAACTTTAATATGGCCAAATTCTCCGTGTCAGACCCTACCCTCCAACCCCAGCACCACCACGCCTCGCGGGTAATCTCATTACAATTATTATCTCTGATTAAAATTACATTGAAATATTTAGCCCCCCCCCCTTGCACCATGATTGCTTCTTGGTCCCCATGATGAATGTTGCAAGAGGTGGCACAGGTGCCCCGAGTTGCACTACCTGAATGTTCAATGTTGCAGTGCCAGCTATGAATATTAATTAACTCCTTCCGGTGCAGCCTATTCAACCCTGCAACCAACGGACGTATCTACCCATGTTGACGTGTTGATGACGTGTTGATGACGTGTTGATGACGTGTTGATGACGTGTTGATGTATCCTATATCCCCGTCAAACACATACCGAAACTACGACGTTGGTACAACGTTCAAACAAGGTTTTAACACCTCCTAACCAGTTATAACAACCAATATAGCCAGTTGTAACAACGTTCTAATACGTCATAAACACGATAAGCCAAGACGTAACAACTTTATTACAAGTTGTAACAAGCGGAAAATAGAGACAATTTCGGTTTGTGTTTCCAGGATAGAGAGACATCTCTGAGGGTCCTAACTGGGGGTCTAACAACATAATTACAAGATAAACACTTGCCGGTGATTAATGTATTTGAGAACAATCTCCCTGTGATTATGAGTAGGCCTGTAGTGCTCCACCCGCACCCCGCGGCCACCAACAGAAACACCTCCCTTAAGCCAAGGAACAGTCACTGGATTTACAAGTGCCACGACGGCCAGTGTAGGAGTTCCTAGCATGGAACGACGGACTTTGTGAGGATGGAGAAGATTATGAGTGTACAAATCCACAAGGGCCGTGACGAGGATTCGAACCTGCGTCCGGGAGCATCCCAGACACTGCCTTAATCGACTGAGCTAACAAATCACCTTGTGGATTTGTTCATTTGATGCATCACGTTAGTG
This sequence comes from Procambarus clarkii, assembly GCF_040958095.1. Lineage (NCBI taxonomy): Eukaryota > Metazoa > Arthropoda > Malacostraca > Decapoda > Cambaridae > Procambarus > Procambarus clarkii. The sequence goes on from NC_091177.1 coordinate 3,853,710, forward strand.
TGATCTCTGTATGTGATTATGAGTGTGTATGAGTGTGTTTGAGTGTGTATGAGTGGGATGGGGAATACACTGATGACACTGAGGTGGCGTCAAGACCACAGGAAACGAAGAACGAGCTAAAACTATTTGCTCAAAAGGTAATCCTATTCCACAAGCACTTCAAGCTGAGATAATGCGTTTGAAACCCCACGATGAAACCTACGATGTTTTGGAGCGTGTTAAATGAGCTACAGCATGCTCCTCCGCCGAACAATTACCTAGTACTGCTCCAAACCACTGGAAGTTGACGTCTAACAGCCGAGGTATATATATGGGTTAGAGTATCGTGAGGTTTGCAACGACGTTATATTGATTAATTTCTTGACGTAAACGGTATAGTTTGTTGAGACTAGAGAAGCGTTGCGTGAAGTGATGCGAAGGTACTAACGTGACTGGTGTGGCACTCAGGTAACTGGTGTGGCACTCAGGTAACTGGTGTGGCACTCAGGTGCCTTGTGTGTGGAACTCACTCCTCACCTTTCCCCTCACCTCTCATCTCTACCTCTCTTATTTCTCCACATAATACTCCCAAACAAGCATCTCCTATCAGCAATAGACCTTAACTCATTTTCTCCTACCCCTCCCTCCTCTCTACCCATCAACCCCCACTCCACACCAACCTCAACTCCCTCTCCCACTTACATCCCCCCCCACAACCTCCCCCATCCCCCCCACAACCTCCCCCATCCCCCCCACACCCTCCCCCATCCCCACAACACCCCCGGGCAGCACCGGGGCCGGAAATACCGACATCTCCCCCTCATAATTTCAGAGATAAAAATCTGGGAGAAAATTGGAATCCCGAGTATTTTAGAAGTGAGTCAAGCTACGAGTATCTCCCTCATTCTCTCGGGTGATTCAGGTCATGAGTGAGAATCTTCACTCACTGTCTTGGTGTAGAGGGGTGGTACAGTGCCAGGGGGACACCGTACACTGTATGGGTGGTATAGTGCCGGGGGGAACACCGTACACCGTATGGATGGTATAGTTTTGAAATTTGTCGTATTTTCACGAAGCAATGTTCATTAAAATTCCTCTTTGAATGTGGTTATGTGTGTGCATTTGTGTGTGCATTTGTGTGTGTGTGTGTGTGTGTGTGTGTGTGTGTGTGTGTGTGTGTGTGTGTGTGTGTGTGTGTGTGTGTGTGTGTGTGTGTGTGTGTGTGCGGGTGGGTGGGGGGTTGTTTGCTTTATTGAAGTAGTTTTAATAGCGACCTTAGGTATTTAGGCCAGCTGAGAGAGCCCGTGTTTATTTTTGTTTGTGTGTTGGGCATGAGGAGCCGTGTTGAGCTGCGAGGCGTCTGTCTTGGTGCTCGGAAGGTCGGGTGATGGGTAGGGGTCTGTTGACCAGTTAGTAAGGTTGGTGTGTGTGTGTGTGTGTGTGTGGTGTGTGTGTGTGTGTGTGTGTGTGTGTGTGTGTGTGGTGTGTGGGTGTGTGTGGGTGTGTGGGTGTGTGTGTGTGTGTGTGTGTGGTGTGTGTGAGTGTGTGTGTGTGTTTACTAGTTGTGTTTGCGGGGGTTGAGCTTTGCTCTTTCAGCCCGCCTCTCAACTGTCAATCAACTGTTTACTAACTACTTTTTTTTCCACACCACACACACACACCCACCCCAGGAAGCAGCCCGTGACAGCTGACTAACTCCCAGGTACCTATTTACTGCTAGGTAACAGGGGCACTTAGGGTGAAAGAAACTTTGCCCATTTGTTTCTGCCTCGTGCGGGAATCGAACCCGCGCCACAGAATTACGAGTCCTGCGCGCTATCCACCAGGCTACGAGGCCCCACATCATATATCAGATTTAGTGTGTGTGTGTGTGTGCTCACCTACTTCTACTCACCTAGTTGTGCCTGCAGGGGTTGAGCTTTGGCTCTTTGGTCCCGCCTCTCAACCGTCAATCAACTGGTGTACAGATTCCTGTGCTTACTGTGTGCTTTGTCTGGTGTTTAACTAGGTATGGACTCCAGGCAGGAGCTGCATACTCCAGGATTGGTTTGACATAAGTGGTATACAAAGGCCATAACGATTCCTTACACACAAGTTTCTAAAGGCAGTTCTTATGTTAGCCAATCTAGCATATGCCGCTGATGATATCCTTTTGATGTGGGCCTCTGGGCACAGGTTCGGTGTGATATCAACCCCCAGATCCTTCTCTCTATTTGACTCTTGCAGGATTTCACCTCCCAGATGGTACCTTGTGTTCAGTCTCCTGCTCCCTTCGCCTTATTTCATTACTTTACACTTTCCTGAGTTGAACTTTAGCAGCCATTTTCTAGACCATTCCACCAGTTTATCCAGGTCATCCTGTAGTCTCTGTCTATCTTCATCTGTCTTGATTCTTCTCATAATTTTTGCATCGTCAGCAAACATTGAGAGGAACGAGTCTATACCCTCTGGAAGGTCGTTTACATATATCAGATAATCAATATTCCCATACTTCAGCCCTATTCCTTTTCTCCACCCTGCTCGCCGTGGACCTCAGTGACCTTATACAGGAAGGTGAAGGGACGACGACGTTTCGGTCCGTCTGGACCATTCTCAGGTCGATTGTGACATTCGACTTGAGAATGGTCCAGGACGGACCGAAATGTCGTCGTCCCTTCACCTTCTAGTGTGTGGTCTGGTTAACATACTTTAGCCACGTTATTGTGACTTATCGCCTGCTTATACAGGACCGTCCTCTCCAACATGGGGCCACAATGGTCTGAGACGGACCGAAACGTCGTCACTTTCTTGTCTTAAGGCCTGGGTAATGATCAGCCCCGTTATTGTGACTTGCTGCCTGCATACATCTCTAATAAATATACTAGATATATGTATACAGTATATTACTGAAAATAGGCATACAGTGTATATATATATATATATATATATATATATATATATATATATATATATATATATATATATATATATATATATATATATATATATATATATATATATATATATATATATATATATACGGTATATTAATGCATGTATATAGTACATAATTGTACATTAATGCTAGTGATCGAGTGAGTGATTTAGTGTCAATGGCCAAGAATGAGTCCTAGAAAAGTAGACAAATGTTTGGTTTGAATTCGACCAATCTAAAACGACCTAGAGCGGGCGGCCAATCAGAGAGCGCCACGTCACAAATAAGGGCAACACCCAATGGCCGCGACGAAAAAGGAGATTTCCAGCAGCTACACCTGCCTGACGGGAGAGTAACGTCGGCGCCAACTGTGCGGCTTTTATTTACCATTTTTTAGGCCCAACGGAGGCACGATGCTCTATTCCACAACAGCTGTAGGCACTTGACCACCGCGGGAGGACGGAATGGAACAGCTTGTCGCGGCCGGCACCCCAAAAGTCCTGGAGGGAGTCAGCGCGGTGTTGAACCTTCGACGCCTCGCTGAAGAAGCGGCGCGCGCAGACACTGACGTCAACACACCTGTGGTGAGCGCTGATTGGCTATAAAAGTGAGAAAACTACTTGTTTACAATAGAGAAGAGTTCCGTGTAACTGGTCGTTGCTCACAGTAGGCCTACCCCGAAGAGGCAGTCTGATAATGCCTTCACAGAAATCATATTCTGTTTACGTGGCTCCAGCACCTCCCTGTAGCTCTGGGCCACAGATGGGTCCAGCACCTCCCTGTAGCTCTGGGCCACAGATGGCTCCAGCACCTCCCTGTAGCTCTGGGCCACAGATGGCTCCAGCGTCGCCCTGTAGCTCTGGGCCACAGATGGCTCCAGCACCTCCCTGTAGCTCTGGGCCACAGATGGCTCCAGCACCTCCCTGTAGCTCTGGGCCACAGATGGCTCCAGCGTCGCCCTGTAGCTCTGGGCCACAGATGGCTCCAGCGTCGCCCTGTAGCTCTGGGCCACAGATGGCTCCAGCGTCGCCCTGTAGCTCTGGGCCACAGATGGCTCCAGCACCGCCCTGTAGCTCTGGGCCACAGATGGCTCCAGCACCTCCCTGTAGCTCTGGGCCACAGATGGCTCCAGCACCTCCCTGTAGCTCTGGGCCACAGATGGCTCCAGCACCTCCCTGTAGCTCTGGGCCACAGATGGCTCCAGCATCGCCCTGTAGCTCTGGGCCACAGATGGCTCCAGCATCGCCCTGTAGCTCTGGGCCACAGATGGCTCCAGCGTCGCCCTGTAGCTCTGGGCCACAGATGGCTCCAGCGTCGCCCTGTAGCTCTGGGAAATAGATGGCTCCAGCGTCGCCCTGTAGCTCTGGGCCACAGATGGCTCCAGCGTCGCCCTGTAGCTCTGGGCCACAGATGGCTCCAGCGTCGCCCTGTAGCTCTGGGAAACAGATGGCTCCAGCGTCGCCCTGTAGCTCTGGGCCACAGATGGCTCCAGCGTCGCCCTGTAGCTCTGGGCCACAGATGGCTCCAGCACCTCCCTGTAGCCAATATGAACGTAACTTAATATTACATTGAAATATACAACTCCAAACTCAGTATTATAAACCAAATGCGCAGCGAGGCCCGACCCCGCTCTCTGGGAGGAGAGGGCAGGGACCACCTCCCACTGTGACAACAGGGACCACCAGCCACTGTGACAACAGGGACCACCTCCCACTGTGACAACAGGGACCACCAGCCACTGTGACAACAGGGACCACCAGCCACTGTCACAACAGGGACCACCAGCCACTGTGACAACAGGGGCCACCAGCCACTGTGACAACAGGGACCACCTCCCACTGTCACAACAGGGGCCACCAGCCACTGTGACAACAGGGGCCACCAGCCACTGTCACAACAGGGGCCACCAGCCACTGTGACAACAGGGACCACCAGCCACTGTGACAACAGGGGCCACCAGCCACTGTCACAACAGGGACCACCAGCCACTGTGACAACAGGGGCCACCAGCCACTGTCACAACAGGGGCCACCAGCCACTGTGACAACAGGGACCACCAGCCACTGTGACAACAGGGGCCACCAGCCACTGTCACAACAGGGACCACCAGCCACTGTGACAACAGGGGCCACCAGCCACTGTCACAACAGGGACCACCAGCCACTGTCACAACAGGGGCCAATAACCTCCATGATATTACCAAGATTAATTAGAGTTGTTTAGTATTATTCAAAATTAATTGGCAAATTAAAGTGATATATAATTACACTGTTCTCTGCTTGTGGGGGAGACAACCCCTCTCTCTCCCTCTCTCTCTCTCTCTCTCTCTCCCTCTCTCTCTCTCTCTCTCTCCCTCTCCCTCTCCCTGTCTCTCCCTGTCTCTCTCTCTCTCTCTCTCTCTCTCCCTGTCTCTCTCTCTCTCTCTCTCTCTCTCTCTGTCTCTCTCTCTCTCTCTCTCTCTCTCTGTCTCTCTCTCTCTCTCTCTCTCTCTCTCTCTCTCTCTCTCTCTCTCTCTCCCTCATTAGCGTGTTTCACTATTATATTCCATGGTTGATATATTACAGGAACTTGGACCATTACCGTGAGCTCAAAGATGTTTCAACCACTGCCACTATGAATGACCAGACCAAAATCCTCGTCAAAATTAGTAATGCACAACTTTTTAATTTAAAGAAGTTATATAAAAATGTTGTATAATTCTAAATGATATTCGGCAAACTTGGAGACTGAAAAATGTCATCCAATATTAAGAGTGTTCTTATAATGTAGGAATCTATATATATATATACAAGCGAGAATTTCTGTTTATTTGCGTCCATCCGGCTGCCCGTTTTACCGTCTATCTGGCTGCCCGTCTCTCCAAGGCATGGATGCTTTCGGCTAGCGTCAGGCAACTTTGCACGAGAACTGGTCTGGGTATGGGACGGACATAGGCTGGTCGGGGGGTTGGTCCTATTATGAGGTGGGTAAAGTCCAGTAAAGTCCCCTCTGTTCCCAGATAAAACATGTGTGAAAAGTGGATGGATGCGTCCCTAGAGGTTTTTCGCATGAGAGTTAATTCAGTATTAAATGGTGCAAACTCTGTGAGCAGGAACTGCGGCATGATCTCCCACATTACATCACTGAATGCCCGGGTATTTGACCATTCCGTTGGCATGAGGTACCTGGAGCTTTGCAATTACTTTATTCACTCTCGTGTTCTTGAAGATATTCTCATATTGCACCGAAAAATTTGCCAGTGCAGGCTACTGAACATATGGGCCCTGTATGACTAACCATCCTGCGAGATGGGGACTTTTAGTATCACTGCTGCCTTATTCGCTCTTGTGTGATGATATCCTCATAATGCTCCCAGAGTCTGCCAGTGCAGACTACTGATCACATTAGCAGAAGGGGATGACCCTGTTCTTCTGGGCAGCCGAGGGCCCCTGAAGAACAGCGTCCCTCATCTTCACTACACACAATATATCCATCACTATAACATCTTCATTCTGAGAGCCGATCTTTTCAGGTCAACAAGATCTCCCAGGGCCTGAAGGTTGGGGGGGTTATGAGTGACCCTGGGACCCCCGTCCACGGGGCCCTACGGGTCCCAAGGGTCCCCAGGATCTCTACCCTGAAGGGAGGGGGGCGGGGTGGTATATGAGGGGTACCCTGCGACCCTAAAACTCCCGCCAGAAAACGTCATGTATTGAGTAAACTTCCTGTAGTGGAAACAGCTGGCCATGTGCCATAGACACTAAAACTCTGAATTCATCTAGAGTTATGAACACAAGTCAATCATCTCTGAGGCAGGACCCAGGAGCTCGATTCCTGTATAACCTGTGAGCTTCCTTGGATCAAATGGGGGAGGGAGGGGGGGAAGCCTTGCAATATTTGGCTGAATTCTGTTTCATATCCAACTGCGTAGTGGACAGACAGACAGACAGGCACACACACACACACACGGCTGCGTCCGTCTTTCTCTCAGAGTGTTGTAGAGGTAATCATTAAATGAAGCGATATTTATTTTCAATTTTCGCACCAATTTGACCCATTTGAGAGAGTCTTTGTCGCTGAGAATCCAATTAACTTCCGATAGCATGGAACTTTTGCTGGCATATCCTATCAAGTTGACTGGTCACGGGGAGCGTGAGACAGAGGGAGGGAGCGTGAGACAGAGAGAGGGAGCGTGAGACAGAGGGAGGGAGCGTGAGACAGAGAGAGGGAGCGTGAGACAGAGGGAGGGAGCTTGAAACAGAGAGAGGGAGCGTGAGACAGAGGAAGGGAGCGTGAGACAGAGGGAGCGTGAGACAGAGAGAGGGAGCGTGAGACAGAGAGAGGGAGCGTGAGACAGAGGGAGGGAGCTTGAAACAGAGAGAGGGAGCGTGAGACAGAGGGAGGGAGCGTGAGACAGAGGGAGGAAGCGTGAATCAGAGGGAAGGAGAGAGCGTGTCAGAGGAGACTGAGAGGGGTAGTGAAAATGTTCCATCTGACTCTGATGGAAAGGATGAAGAGTGACCGTTAGTCTTGGAGAACTCTAGGCCATGCTGTTCCATCCTAAACTATCCTAACCCATCCTAGCTAACTGCAGCTTATCCAAGCCCATCTGAAGCCACCTTAGCTCATTCCAGCCTACTGCAGCCCACCACAGCTAGCTAATCCCCGACTATCTCATAGCGAAGCAGATGACGCCTGATCTAAATAAATCAGTGTTCCCGCGACCCGTGGTTGGCACACTCCTGGGTGCCAAGCGTCATGGCAACGAAGCTAATGGCACCCCGGAGAGCCTGACTCACTGCCATAAACCCTTCCTCGCCAAGCTGCGGAGTTGACGTGTTTGGTGGCCACTGGCCCAGTGTTTCCTCAGCTCTAAGGGGCCCCCCAAGACCACGTGGGCCGGGCCCGTCTAGGAGGCCGAGCTAGGCCCCCAAGACCACGTGGCTCGGGCCCGTCTAGGAGGCCGAGCTAAGCCCCCAAGACCACGTGGCCCGGGCCCGTCTAGAAGGCCGAGCTAGGCCCCCACGTGGCCCGGGCCCGTCTAGGAGGCCGAGCTAGGGGCCCCCAAGAGTAATATAGAAACGCGAGCGATGTCCATATTGTGGGTTGACACAGTGTGGCCAGCGTCTGTGTGGGGCAGGCTGGCCCGCCTGCCTCAGTCCTCTCACTCAGGACTGGCTAGACGCACTCAGACACTAAGGTCTGACAGCACGGTACAGTACCATGGCTCATGACAGTAGACAGCACGGTACTGTACCATGACTCATGACAGTACCATGGCTCACGCATTACATGTAAGCCTCTTAGTGTGGTGCTCTCTTCTATAGTCAGTCATTACTAGGAAACATCACTTACTGGGAAATAGTTAGAGTGAGTGATGACAAGTAAATAGGTAGAGCAGGCGGGGGTGGTTGTGGTAGGAGGTGGTCGCTGGGAGGTGGTCGCTGGGGGTGGTCGCTGGGAGGTGGTCGCTGGGGGTGGTCGCTGAGAGGTGGTCGCTGAGGGATGGTCGCTGGGGGGGGGGGTGGTCGTAGGCCACTCTATCCTCATAGATAGAGAATGTTACTCCCTCCTCGTAGCTTAGTCCCCTTAGCTCTAGCACCAATCGTCTTGCAAACCACTGTACCCTTTTCTATTTGTGTTTAATGCTTCACAAGGTGCGGATTCCACGCCGGTGTTTCATATTCCAGGTTTGGTCTAACGTATGTTGCGTAGACTGCCATCAAGGAGTCCTAATTTAGGTTTTCTAAACGATGTTCTTATATTTGTCAGCGTCTCATATGCCGCCAGTGTTCCTTTATGTGTGTCTCTGCTGTTTGTGTTGGAACTATATCCCAAATGTTTAATTCTCTTTCTGATTCCTGTAGCTGTCTTCCCCCTTATGGTGTAGATGTAGGCTTCCCCCTGGTGTCCTCTCTCTCCCGTTTCTGTCTACAGTACCTTACACATGATGGAATTGAATTCCACCAACCATTTGTTTGACCACTCCTGGAGTTAGTGAAGGTCCAGTAACGTCCTCCTCTGTTTTTACATTCTCATCACCTGTGCTTCATCTGTAAACCTTGATATGTGCGGTGTCACCCTCACGAAGCTCTTTCACAGAAATTAGGAACAGCAGTGGTTCTGGGACCGATACTTATTGGACCCCAAATCTCCCCCTCTTAAATTTTTTCACTATGATCTCTCCTATTCTCTTTCACTCCTCTCCTTTCCTCTTCCCTACGTCATCCTTTCTCCCAATCTCACCCTCTTCAATCCCTCTCTTAATGATACACTCTCTCCACCCCTCTCTCACCATCTCCCTCCTATATCTCTTTCTCAGAAGATATACTGCTGAATTAAGTCTCGTTTTTAAGAGAATAAATCTTGGGGACTCGGTTAGCCACCTTTCACCGATTAAGGGGTTGGGGGGGTCGAATCATTTTGGATCGATAAGATCGAACTCCCAATCTTTCCCGTATGTCTTTCCCGTACACCAGACCATTCACCCTGCAAAGTTGAGTGAGGCTAGCATCAAATAACTGGTTTCTGGCCATATTCATTCTCTTATATGCAAAGATAGTGGTCGCTGGGGTGGTAGCGGTAGTGGTACTGGTGGTGGTGGTGGTAGCAGTGGTGGTACTGGTGGTGGTGGTGTCAGTGGTGGTACTGGTGGTGGTGGTAGTAGCAGTGGTGGAGGTGGTGGTAGCAGTGGTGGTAGTGGTGGTAGCAGTGGTGGTAGCAGTGGTGGTAGTGGTGGTAGTGGGTGCTTGAGGCAACAGCTGTGAGAGTCAGGGGAGGACGCCAGTTACCGGAGAATTTACCTGGTTACAACGAGAATTTATTGAAGGCCCGAGAACCGTAAATGGTGGCAGGTGACGTAATTCTTGGCGCTTGTTAGCATGTTTGGTTAAGTGTAGTTTGTGTGTGTGTGTGTGTGTGTGTGTGTGTGTGTGTGTGTGTGTGTGTGTGTGTGTGTGTGTGTGTGTGTGTGTGTGTGAGTGTGTGTGTGTGTGTGTGAGTGTGTGTGTGGTGTGTGTGTGTTGTGTGTGTGTGTGTGTGTGTGTGTGTGTGTGTGTGTGTGTGTGTGTGTGTGTGTGTGTGTGTGTGTGTGTGTGTGTGTGTGTGTATTTATTATTTGTATTTCTCTCATCTTGGGTCACCAGCTGTGGGAGTGGGGCGTCTCATCTAGGGTCACCAGCTGTGGGAGTGGGGCGTCTCATCTTGGGCCACCAGCTGTGCGAGTGGGGCGTCTCATCTTGGGCCACCAGCTGTGGGAGTGGGGCGTCTCATCTTGGGCCACCAGCTGTGGGAGTGGGGCGTCTCATCTTGGGCCACCAGCTGAGGGAGCGGGGCGTCTCATCTTGGGCCACCAGCTGTGGGAGCGGGGCGTCTCATCTTGGGCCACCAGCTGAGGGAGCGGGGCGTCTCATCTTGGGCCACCAGCTGTGGGAGTGGGGCGTCTCATCTTGGGCCACCAGCTGTGGGAGTGGGGCGTCTCATCTTGGGCCACCAGCTGTGGGAGCGGGGCGTCTCATCATTGAGTAATGTTTCTAACATTAGGTCTTCTAACATTAGGATGGCGTGCCACACCCTGGAGGCTTGGTGCTGTAGTCTGATGTTCAGTGGTTGTGTGTTCAGGAGTTCCTGGAGCTCCTGGATTGTCTGGTCATATGGTGGACGGTGTTTTGCAGCTCTCCTGAGCGCCTTTACACTTCTGATAGTTTGTACATGTTAGTCGTCTTTAAGGTTTATAGTGGTACTGGAGGACATTAAAGATGCGACCGGACTGTCGGTACTTATTTTCAATTGTTTTTATAAGCTGTTTATGAATTCAATTGCTGACTTGGTTTTGTTGGCCACTAACGAATTTGATCGTTCTGTTTGTCAGACTATTTGAGTTACGCCGCCAGCGTGTGTAGGCTATTCTCCGCGTGTTGAGGCGCCAATTCAGCTGTATAAAAGTTGAAAACTGTTTTGGGTGACTGGCAGCCTACTTGGAGCGCTCCTCTTTTCAATTCTAATTTGTCACCCAAGTAGCTGTCGATACTGAGTTTAGCTTTTCTTTTGTCTATGAAGCTGCAAAATGTAGCGATCTATCTCTTTCCAGACCACAGAGGTGAACTATTCTTTCCAGACCACAGGGATGAACTATTCTTTCCAGACCACAGAGATGAACTATACTCCGTACCCAGACCACAGGGATGTTCAACACCCACTACCCCCATACCCAGACCACGGATATGTTCTACACCCTCTACCCCATACCCAGACCAGGAGGATATTTTACACCCACATACTCAGACCACAGGGGGTACAACACCCCCATTACCCCATACCCAGACCAGGAGGATATTCTACACCCACATACCCAGACCACAGGGGGTACAACACCCCCATTACCCCATACCCAGACCAGGAGGATATTCTACACCCACATACCCAGACCACAGGGGGTACAACACCCCCATTACCCCATACCCAGACCAGGAGGATATTCTACACCCACATACCCAGACCACAGGGGGGTACAACACCCCCATTACCCCATACCCAGACCAGGAGGATATTCTACACCCACATACCCAGACCACAGGGGGTACAACACCCCCTTACCCCATACCCAGACCACGAAGAGGTACCATACCCCCAGACCTCGGGGATGTGTGTGTGTGTATGTGAATGGGGAGCCGTCAACAGGCTGGCGTCCCGCCAAAGGGCCCCCGCTGTGCCCGGGCTGGCGGCCGGTAAAGATACACACACACACACAGACAAAAATAATTACGAATACAATTTGATTAAATGCATTTTCAGCATTCAGAGTCTCTCTGTAAACACAATTTGAATCATTTGTGCGTTAATTGTGGTAATCAGGGAACCATGAATAACAGGCCAGAGCAAGTAAATAACTGGTTTGTCGCATTTTTAACTCACAATGGTAACGTTCGCTTCTTGTTTTTCTTGGTACTTGCTAGCTGTTTGTTAAGACTATTTGGTAAACATCATTGTTTTTGGTACAATACCCGTCAACTGTCACACACACCCGTCAATTGTCACACACCCGTCAACTGTCACACACCCGTCAATTGTCACACACCCGTCAACTGTTCCACACCCGTCAACTGTCCAACACCCGTCAACTGTCACCCGTCAACTGTCACCCGTCAACTGTCTCACCAGTCAACTGTCTCACCCGTCAACTGTCTCACCCGTCAACTGTCTCACCCGTCAACTGTCCCACCTTACCTAAGAATTTGTTTCTGAGCTAAGTTCCACATACTTCCAGCCTTGGTGTGGTCACCAGGATGTTTGTAACACTTCCGTGGGGAAAGAGAGAGAGTGAGAGAGAGAGAGAGAGAGAGAGAGAGAGAGAGAGAGAGAGAGAGAGAGAGAGAGAGAGAGAGAGAGAGAGAGAGAGAGAGAGAGAGAGAGAGAGAGAGAGAGAGAGAGAGAGAGAGAGAGAGAGAGAGAGAGAGAGAGAGAGAGAGAGAGAGAGAGAGGCCCCGGGCGGCGCTGGGTATCCTACTAGTACACACACACACACACGAGACAGAATGGTTGACGCTAACACGACCTGTCCAACATGGGCCAAACGGCCCTCCTCCTCCTCCTTCTACCCCTTCCTCTCCTCTCACATTCTTACGATCATATGAGGAGCAGCAGCAGCATGAAGGAGACGAAGAGTGGAATCCCCATTAGGATGGGCAGCAGGAGGTGACTCCAGTTTGAAAGGAGAATTATTTGTGTCTCTCGGTCTCCCTGTCCATTGGTCTCCCTGTCCGTCTGTCTCCCTCTGGACAGAAGGGTTCAGAGGATGGTAGTGACCGGGTGTCCGGGAGGGTAGACAGCAGTGACGGGTGTCCGAGAGGGTAGACAGCAGTGACGGGTATCTAGCAGGACAGACAGCAGTGCCCGCCTCACGGCTACATCACTACACACACACACACCAGGCGACTAAGCTCATTACAGTCTCTTACGGAACACTGCTTAACATCAACTTTTTTGCTATCAATGTTTGGCGAGTTGAGTCCTCTCCCGGAGCCCAAGTTTTGTGACCTGGAACTTTGTGATAAATATTCAGAGACATTTGTGTGTGTGTGTGTGTGTGTGTGTGTGTGTGTGTGTGTGTGTGTGTGTGTGTGTGTGTGTGTGTGTGTGTGTGTGTGTGTGTGTGTGTGTGTGTGTGTGTGTGTGTGTGTTTACTATATTTGCGCTGCGGGATCGAGCTGTTAGCTATTGAACTCCTCCTTTCTAACCGTCGGTTATCTAATGTACTTACTCCTGACCTATTTTCTTCTATTTAATATTCATACACACACACACACACACACACTCATGAAGCAGCTTGTAGCAGCTGTCTAATTCCCACGTACCTATTTACTGTTAAGTGAATAGGACCATTAGCCGAAAGAAACCCTGCCCATTTGAGAAACCATTAGAGCAGAACTGGGGGGGACGGAGACAGCGCCCAGGAAACCTCACAGACACATGCCTTGATCCATGGCCCACCATATGCTAAAGATTATAAACTGGTTATATATATCTAAAAAGCTTGCGCTGGGTAGCAGCTGGGTGCCGCCAGACGCCTAGTGGGTCCCCAGGATCCCAGATTACATGAGCTATACCATGTGCAGGCGAGGAGTCACAATAACGTGGCTGAAGTATGTTGACCAGACCACACACACTAGAAGGTGAAGGGACGACGACGACGTTTCGGTCCGTCCTGGACCATGCTCAAGTCGATTGTGATGATTTATACCATATTGTGGAGGACGGTTAAGGCTCGTGTCCGGGGCTGCTACCCGCTGGTTCCCTCCCAGTCCGGCGCCAGTGGTGCTCTCGTAGATATTGAACGTTGTTAAGAGTTCCTTGTGTTATCTGCTCATTTGTTTCTGCCTCAGCCGAGAATCGTACCTGGGTATTTTGGGCTACAACTCCCGAGCACTGTCTACTCGGCTGTCAGGACCTGTTTTATTCCCTCAACCAGTCCATATAGCTTAAGCCTCGTGTCTCTGGTCCCAATCTTGCTTCAAACCCTTTTTTTTTAATTTTATTTTTAAGCTTCATAAGATGCGAATTCCAATATTACTCTATCAAAGGCTGTGTAGAGTGCCTGGAAGGAGCCCTGATTCAGGCCTCTAAATGTCACTCTAATGTTTGCCAGCGTCACATATGCTGCCGATGTTACCCTGCCTGTGTGTGTGTCTCTGTAGACATTGTTGGAATTATATCCACTCCCAAATCCTTTTCTTTCCCCATTCCCTGTAGGTGCCTTCCCACTTGTGATGTATATACCCTTTAGCTTCTTTTCTCCGTTGCCTATCTTCGTTACCTCACACTTGCTGGGATTGAATTCTAGCAACCATTTGTTTACCCATTGTTGGAGTTAGTCAAGTAACCTTCTGCAGTTCTCGGTTTTTACAAGTCTCAATAGCTTTGTGTCGTCTGCAAATATTGACATGTACAAGCTCCCTCCCTCCCTCAGGCAGCTCCCTCCCTCAGGCAGCTCCCTCCCTCGGGCAGCTCCCTCCCTCGGGCAACTCTCTTCCTCGGGCAGCTCCCTCCCTCAGGCAGCTCCCTCCCTCGGGCAGCTCCCTCCCTCGGGCAGCTCCCTCCCTCAGGCAGCTCCCTCCCTCAGGCAGCTCCCTCCCTCGGGCAGCTCCCTCCCTCGGGCAGCTCCCTCCCTTAGGCAGCTCCCTCCCTTGGGCAGCTCCCTCCCTTGGGCAGCTCCCTCCCTTGAGCAGCTCCCTCCCTCCCTCGGCAACACTCCCTGACCCACGGGGCTGGGGGGGCGAGGGGGTGACAGTGGGGTTCATAACACACAAGACACAGCTAAGACCTAAGGAAGACAAGCCAGTAATGGTCCTGTCACTAGCGTCGCCAAGATTATAACTCGGAGTAACAAGACATGAAATAGCTCAGTGGTTACTGGCGCTGAGGTGCCCAGGTGGACTTACCTTGTTAGCGTGGGTGATGTGTGGTGGCCGGCGTGGTGACCCTCTGACACAGTGCCTGGCACTCCACCTGACCCCCCCAGAACACGGTGCCCTGACACAGTGCCTGGCACTCCACCTGACCCCCAGAATACGGTGGCCTGACACAGTACCTGGCACTCCACCTGACCCCCAGAATACGGTGCCCTGACACAGTGCCTGGCACTCCACCTGACCCCCAGGACACGGTGCCCCGACACAGTGCCTGACCCCAGAACACGGTGCCCTCAACACTACTACTGTTGTTTTCACAGTCGTCTACTCACCCCCTCTGACTTCTCTCACTTAAGTGTCTCGTCTCTGGCCTGTAAACAAGGCACAGTCAGCCACTCCAAGCATTAAATGGTAGTTTAGAGGTGATAATGACAGTCACTGTTCTGTGTGTGTAGTCCCTCGTAACATTTATAATGATGAGGGACGGCGGATATAATTGCTATGATGACGGGGGCGTTGTGAGGGAGCGTAGCTGAGAGCGAGTGAGGGTGGCGAGCCCCGCTGGGCGCGTCGGGTCCCGATGACGGCGCTGGCAGCACTGCTGAATGTCTACGGTCCAGGTGGTGGTGTGGTGGTGGTGGTGTGGTGGTGGGGGTGTGATGGTGGGGGTGGTGGTGTGGTGGTGGTGTGGTGATGGTGGTGTGATGGTGGGGGTGGTGGTGTGGTGGAGTAAGTGGTGTGGTGGTGGTGTGGTGATGGTGGGGGTGGTGGTGTGGTGGAGTAAGTGGTGTGGTGGTGGTGTGGTGATGGTGGTGGTGTGGTGGGGGTGGTGGGGTGGTTGTGGTGGAGGGGTTCGGCTCCTGTACTTACCTAACAGTAACAACAAGAGAGTGAGGTTCAGCTCTCTAGGCCCCGTCAACTGGCCGCGTTGTTCCTGTTGTGTTAAAGCTTAACTGTTCTGACGTTCTTATTCTCTGTGGACTCTGGCCTCAGAGCTGAGGCTGGAGGTGGCTTCCACTACCTCCTTCCTCAGTGACCCCCCCCCCCCGTGCTGACCACCCGTACAAGGTCAAAGTATTTCCTTACGTGTCTATAACTCACTTACGTTTACAGACTTCTCTTATGTGCTTTTGTTCTATTTTCTCTCCTAGATGAAGTGTCTTAGATAAAGATGGTGATGGTACCATTCCCTGAGTACCATACCCCGGATACCATTCCCGATAGTAGGGGTGTGGATGAGAGTGCGAGTGTGAGTGTGAGTGTGAGTGTGAGTGGGGAGGGGTTCAGGGATGACCCCCACCCCAAGCTCTGCTTACCAGCACACACTCACACTTCACCCTGGTTCTCCTGCCTATTTTGTGGGTGGTGGGCCAATGGCATTATATGCTCCAGTGTTAAAAAAAACTTCGTGAATCAAATGATTTAAGAAAAAACTTTATATTGGAAGAGCTGAGTTTTTAATTACATTCAAGTTTCTTGCAATTGTAAATGCTAATGAAGGCGGAGTTTACCTCTGGGATGACCGCTTGAACCACTGCCACAAATGTCATGAAATTTAAACTATTTTTTAACCTTTGTTGCTGATTAAATTTGGGTGCATTTCAGATAAGGGAAAAGTCACCATACTGAAGTCAGCATACTGAAGTCAGCTTACTGAAGTCAGCTTACTAAAACGTCTAATATGTATTACTTACCAGATTACTTATCTTCGTGGTTATGTAGGTAACAAGTGGCTGAGATGTTGGTAAAGTGTTGTGTTGAGAGGAGAGGCGCCGTCGTCTGTGGCAAGGAGCTATAGCCTGTGAGTCATATGGTGTAAAACTAGGTTTAAAAACCACATTTATATACAGAGCACATTTCTGAGACGTTTACATACCACAGGTGTGGGTGTGTAGCATAGTATGGTACACTACACTAAACGTGGTACACTACACTTAGCGTGGTACACTACACTTAGTGTGGTACACTACACTTAGCGTGGTACACTACACTTAGTGTGGTACACTACACTTAGCGTGGTACACTTATGTACTTTCTTATCCGTCTCTATGTAGCGAGGTAGGTGCAGGAATGTGTAGATATATGTGAACCCATTGGTGGGTGGCGGACCCCACGACTGGTGTCATCTGTGGTGGGTACAGGGACGCCCACCGCCCCCACACCCCCAGGCACCACGGGGACGCCCACCGCCCCCACACCCCCAGGCACCACGGGGACGCCCACCGCCCCCACACCCCCAGCCACCACGGGGACGCCCACTGCCCACACACACCCTATTCACCACGGGGACGCCCACCGCCCACACACCCCCAGGCACCACGGGGACGCCCACCGCCCACACACCCCCAGGCACCACGGGGACGCCCACCGCCCCCACACCCCCAGGCACCACGGGAACGCCCACCGCCCCCCCCCCCCACACCCCCAGGCACCACGGGGACGCCCACCGCCCCCACACCCCCAGGCACCACGGGAACGCCCACCGCCCCCACACCCCCAGGCACCACGGGGGCGCCCACCGCCCCCACACCTTCCTGTATGGTATATATTGAGAGGCGAGAGTTTAATATAGACGATGAGCCCTGTCTTACTCTGTCGCCCTGAACTGTCACAGGCGGACCCGCTCGCTCCGGCTAGCTCGCGACCCTTAATTACACCTTCCTCGGGGAAACACTGGGTGTAGGTGGGTGTAGAGGGCGGGGGGGGGGAGGGGGAGTAGGCTGAGTGGGAAGGGTGGGGTATATGTGTGTGTGGTTGTCTTCTATCTTTCTTATCCTACCCTTCCACACACCCTCCCACACCTGTAGTCCTCCATGTGGAAGTACTGGTCTTCCCCCAGTCACTCCAACACCCACCTCCTGTACAACACACCCACCACCTCCTGTACAACACACCCACCACCTCCTGTACAACACACCCACCACCTCCTGTACAACACACCCACCACCTCCTGTACAACACACCACCTCCTGTACAACACACCACCTCCTGTACAACACACTCACCTCCTGTACAACACACTCACCTCCTGTACAACACACTCACCACCTCCTGTACAACACACCCACCACCTCCTGTACAACACACCCACCACCTCCTGTACAACACACCACCTCCTGTACAACACACCACCTCCTGTACAACACACCACCTCCTGTACAACACACTCACCTCCTGTACAACACACTCACCTCCTGTACAACACACTAACCACCTCCTGTACAACACACCCACCACCTCCTGTACAACACACCCACCACCTCCTGTACAACACACCACCTCCTGTACAACACACCACCTCCTGTACAACACACCACCTCCTGTACAACACACCACCTCCTGTACAACACACCACCTCCTGTACAACACACCACCTCCTGTACAACACACTCACCTCCTGTACAACACACTCACCTCCTGTACAACACACTCACCTCCTGTACAACACACTCACCACCTCCTGTACAACACACCCACCACCTCCTGTACAACACACCCACCACCTCCTGTACAACACACCCACCACCTCCTGTACAACACACCCACCACCACCTGTACAACACACCCACCACCTCCTGTACAACACACCCACCACCTCCTGTACAACACACCCACCACCTCCTGTACAACACACCCACCGCCTCCTGTACAACACATCCACCACCTCCTGTACAACACACCCACCACCTCCTGTACAACACACCCACCACCTCCTGTACAACACACCCACCACCATCTGTACAACACACCCACCACCTCCTGTACAACACACCCACCACCTCCTGTACAACACACCCACCACCTCCTGTACAACACACCCACCACCACCTGTACAACACACCCACCACCTCCTGTACAACACACCCACCACCTCCTGTACAACACACCCACCACCTCCTGTACAACACACCCACCACCTCCTGTACAACACACCCACCACCTCCTGTACAACACACCCACCACCACCTGTACAACACACCCACCACCTCCTGTACAACACACCCACCACCTCCTGTACAACACACCCACCACCTCCTGTACAACACACCCACCACCTCCTGTACAACACACCCACCACCTCCTGTACAACACACCCACCACCTCCTGTACAACACACCCACCACCTCCTGTACAACACACCCACCACCACCTGTACAACACACCCACCACCTCCTGTACAACACACCCACCACCTCCTGTACAACACACCCACCACCTCCTGTACAACACACTCACCTCCTGTACAACACACCCACCACCTCCTGTACAACACACTCACCACCTCCTGTACAAAACAGTCTGGCTGCCAAATAGCCTCTGACAAATTTATTTGGGTCGGTAAATGCAACTGTTAGTGAGGGAAATATATTTTGCTGTATACTCGTATACTCTATTGTTGACACAGGTGAATATACTCGTTTTTCTTTTGACATCCTCAAGGTCAGCCTCACACACACACACACACACACACACACACACACACACACACACACACACACACACACACACACACACACACACACACACACACACACACACACACACACACACACATACACACACACACACACACACACATACACACACACACACACACACACACACACACACACACAGGAAAGGAGGAAAGGAAAGGAAGGAAATGAGGAAAGGCTGCGGGAAATGCACCTCACGACACTGGAAGACAGAAGAGTAAGGGGGGACATGATCACAACCTACAAAATCCTCAGGGGAATCGACCGGGTAAACAAGGACGAACTTTTCAACACTGGTGGGACGCGAACAAGGGGACACAGGTGGAAGCTGAGTACCCAAATGAGCCACAGAGACGTTAGAAAGAACTTTTTCAGTGTCAGAGTAGTTAGCAAATGGAATGCATTAGGAAGTGATGTGGTGGAGGCTGACTCCATTCACAGTTTCAAATGTAGATATGATAGAGCCCAATAGGCTCAGGAATCTGTACACCAGTTGATTGACGGTTGAGAGGCGGGACCAAAGAGCCAGAGCTCAACCCCCGCAAGCACAATTAGGTAAGCACAATTAGGTAAGCACACACACACACACACACACACATACACACACACACACACATACACACACACACCCACACACACACACACACACACACACACACACACACACACACACACACACACACACACACACACACACACACACACACACACACACCAGACTAGTTCCAGATTTGATAGGTATGAGCTACAAGGAAAGACAGCAGGTGTTAAACCTCACGCCACCGAGAGAGAGAAGAAACAAGGGGAGACATGATTACCACATACAAAACACTGGAAAATAGAGAGGGCAGATAAGGAAAACACTATTTAGCAAGGAGGAACAAGAACAAAGAGACACAGATGGAAACTAAGTACCTAAATGAAACACAGAAACATTAGAATGAATTTTGCGAAGCGTGAGAGTAGTAAACAATAAGAATGCGCTAAGAAGTGAAGTGACGGAATCAGACTCCATACACAGCTTCGAATGTAGATGTGATAGAACCCAGTAGGCTACACTCCACTCGATTAAGCGTTGAGAGGCGGGACCTAGACCTCTAGATCATCTATGACAACAGTAAAGACTCGAGAGAGACTTTCTTGAAGACCGAAGTGAAGAAGGGGGTCCACGTGAACATCAGCTGGTCAAGGATTATCCGCCCCTCAGCCGAAGGCTAAGACCTCATCACATACTGTTAAAAGAGTGTGAGAATAGGTTTGGGACGTCACCAGGACTGTGCACCACAACACACACGCACGCACACACGCACACTACATCCCCCTTTCCTCCCTCCTCCTCCCTCCTCAACCCCCCACACTCGCCTGGGGAGGAAAGTAAAGAGACAGCTCCTTGTCTTCCTTTAATAAAGTTAGTTGAGAGGCAAGCAGCCACGAGGCCAAGTTTTCAGTGTAGTGTTTCCTTGACAAGTTCTCTGATCTCGACACATGTTTCCTGTTGGATATTTTTGTCTAGTTGCTAAAGTAACCCACATCATGTGCGTGTGTGGACGACCACATCATCCGCGTGTGTCGACGACCACATCATCAGAGTGTGTGTCGACGACCACATCATCCGTGTGTGTCGACGACCATATCATCAGAGTGTTTGTCGATGACCACATCATCCGTGTGTGTCGACGACCACATCATCCGCGTGTGTCGACGACCACGTCATCCGGGTGTGTCGACGACCACATCATCCGGGTGTGTCGACGACCACATCACCCGCGTGTGTCGACGACCACATCATCCGCGTGTGTCGACGACCACGTCATCCGGGTGTGTCGACGACCACATCATCCGGGTGTGTCGACGACCACATCACCCGCGTGTGTCGACGACCACATCATCCGCGTGTGTCGACGACCACATCACCCGCGTGTGTCGACGACCACATCATCCGGGTGTGTCGACGACCACATCACCCGCGTGTGTCGACGACCACATCACCCGCGTGTGTCGACGACCACATCATCTGCGTGTGTCGACGACCTCACCCCCCCCCCTGTTGACAGTAGGGAGGAGGACCAGAAATATACAAGAACAAAGCAGATATTTATTTGTGTGTCTACTCACGTATTTGTGCCCACAACATCAAACTTCAGTTCTTGGACCCCACCTTTCTGGTCACCGGTTGTCTAGTGCAATGACTCCTGACTCAATTCCCTATCATATCTATGTTTGAAGTTATGAGTGGTGTTCGCTTCTACAACCTGTTCCTTTAGGTCATTCCATTTTCCTACTACTCTTACCCTAAAAGAACGTTCTCTAGCATCTCTGTGGAGCGTCTGTTTCTCAAGCTACCATCCATGCCCTCTTGTTCTGTGGCTATTCATTGCGACCATTTCCTCTTTTCCCACTCTTTCAATCCCCTAAATATTGTTATACTTCTGAACCTTTTTGATTTTATATTTTTTATATGGAGGGTCCCTGGTGGGGCGGCACACTCAAAAACTGGTCTCATATTGGCGGTGGATCTAAATGCCTTTTTATTTACGTTCCTGAATGATGTTCAGACTGTCGCTACTGTAAAGTTTACTGCTAACACTCTCCTATTTATATGTCCACTCAGCTCAATTATCAGCGCTACTGGGCTAGCCTTAAAAGGACCACACTACCTCCTATAATCAACTCCTGTACGTAGGGCCATTATATATAAAGTTCCTTAAACGCACTTTCGTGCAAGTTTCAGGAACTTGAAGCTCGAAATACAAATAGATACATAGACACCACCACCACTGGGACCCTTGAGAGCTGACGGGGGAACAATTGACACATAATCTTACTTTATTCTCATGTTTAAGTTGGTGTTAGGAAGACCAACTTGAACCATGTACCATGTTGTGCTATACCCCCGGAAATGGTCTATCCCCAGATCATGCCATTGAGTGCCACGCCCTGCAACTGGTTCTTGTCTGTCCTTATTACTCACTATACCCACGGAAATGTTCTATTCTCAGATCACGCTATTCATTTGAGTTATTACTGTTGTGTTCTATTTCTACTTTGTGTGTCTTATCTCCTCTATGCTGTCTTCTAGTCTGTTCGTTTACCTTTTGTTCTTATTATCTGCTGTTTGTTCCCTGCCTATTGCATCCCTTCCTAACACCATCTTCTCCTGCCTATCACATCTTTTCTTTCTTCCTTCCTTCCTTACTTCCTTCCTTACTTCCTTCCTCTCTTCCTTCCTCTGCTCTCTCACATTCCTCTCCCACAGCGGCACAGTGCCAGCTCTTCCGGTGTGAAGGCTCTGCACCGGTTCTTTGTGTGTAACAGCGGGGTGTACCATGCCAGGTGTGGCGGGGGTGTACCATGCCAGGTGTGGCGGGGGTGTACCATGCCAGGTGTGGCGGGGGTGTACCATGCCAGGTGTGGCGGGGGTGTACCATGCCAGGTGTGCTGAGGGTGTACCATGCCAGGTGTGGCGGGGGTGTACCATGCCAGGTGTGCTGAGGGTGTACCATGCCAGGTGTGGCGGGGGTGTACCATGCCAGGTGTGCTGAGGGTGTACCATGCCAGGTGTGCTGAGGGTGTACCATGCCAGGTGTAGCGAGGGTGTAGGGCTGTGACACTTCCCCCCGAGGGCCTCTGAGCTACACAGTGCTGGGGGTGGAGTGCGTTGAGCGAGGGCGCCCCGAGACAAGAGCAGTAACGAACCAGCAATCATAGTGGCAGAAGCTGTGAATTCATGTCCGTAGTGGTGATGGTAGAGCAGGGACATGTCCTCCTCCTCTCTCTCTCTCCTTCACTCTCCCTCCATCACTCTCCCTCCATCACTCCTCCCTCCCTCTCTCTCCATCACTCCCTACACTTCCCTCTCCGTTACTCTCTGGGCGCCGAAGTCCATTTAAGTAAAAGCCTGGAATAGAGGGACAATGTTTGTGTTGAGGCTTAGCCGGCCCCAAACACACACTGTACACGGCCCCACACACACTACACGGCCCCACACACACTACACGGCACCACACACACTGTACACGGTCCCACACACACTACACGGCACCATACACACTGTACACGGTCCCACACACTGTACACGGTCCCACACACACTACACGGCACCACACACACTGTACACGGTCCCACACACTGTACACGGTCCCACACACACTACACGGCACCATACACACTGTACACGGTCCCACACACTGTACACGGTCCCACACACACTACACGGCACCACACACACTACACGGCACCACACACACTACACGGCACCACACACACTGTACACGGTCCCACACACACTACACGGCACCACACACACTACACGGCACCACACACACTGTACACGGTCCCACACACACTGTACACGGTCCCACACACTGTACACGGTCCCACACACACTACACGGCACCACACACACTACACGGCACCACACACACTACACGGCACCACACACACTGTACACGGTCCCACACACTGTACACGGTCCCACACACACTACACGGCACCACACACACTACACGGCACCACACACACTGTACACGGTCCCACACACACTGTACACGGTCCCACACACACTACACGGCACCATACACACTGTACACGGTCCCACACACTGTACACGGTCCCACACACACTGTACACGGCACCACACACACTGTACGCGGTCCCACACACACACTACACATTGTACACACACACCTCCACATTTCCCGCCACCTCCCCCCTCGCCCTCCGCCTGAGCGCGCGTGGCCGTGGGTCGCGCTCTGAGGTGTAGTGGAGGTCGCCAGGCAGCCTCTCACAGGTACATAATCAACTTATTCACCTGGTGTTGGCTCTCTCTCTCTGCCACCACTCTCACTCAGCCGGTGGCGGACATCCGGCTCTCTCTGCCACCACTCTCACTCAGCCGGTGGCGGACATCCGGCTCTCTCTGCCACCACTCTCACTCAGCCGGTGGCGGACATCCGGCTCTCTCTGCCACCGTGAGTATCACAAATATATCTGGATATATTTCTGACCTTTATATATATTGTGTTCTTTATTACAGATACCGAGTTACTAGGACTGCCACCTTCTGGCCCCAGGAGAGAGACGACAAGGGAAGAGAGAGAGAGGAGAAGGGAAGCCCTGCCCCATGAGAGAGAGGAGGAGAAGGGAAGCCCTGCCCCATGAGAGAGAGGAGGAGAAGGGAAGCCCTGCCCCATGAGAGAGGAGGAGAAGGGAAGCCCTGCCCCATGAGAGAGAGAGGAGAAGGTAAGCCCTGCCCCCATGAGAGAGAGAGAGAGGAGAAGGTAAGCCCTGCCCCATGAGAGAGGGGAAGAGAAATAGACACAGCGAGGAAAGCGCAGAAACAAATAATTTGTTTACCATCCGCTGACATGAGGAGATGGCGACTAACACTGGCATGAATTAGTGTGATGATGCATGAAGTGAGGAGGAGCCAGTGGTGGATCCGGTGATGGAATCACTGCTGTAGCCAATGGTGGATTTTTAGCCACCTGTTTCTTCCCCCCATCACCGCCCCTCACCGCCCCTCACCTGTCCTCCCTGCACCCGGTAATCAAAGGAAGAGAGAGAGACAGTGTCCGCTGTCTCTCGCTCCGAAGATTCAGCCCTTGGTTAAACATCCGGAAATAGCCATAAACAGTGCCTTGGGGGAGTGTGGCACAGTGCCAGGGGACCTGGCGGGGGGCAGGGAAGGAAGGGGAAAGGGTGAGGGAAGGGAAAGGAATGTGACTCTGTGGCTGTATGTCTTTCAGCATCCTGATGCTGCTGTTGTTATTCAGTGACCACAAGCCGTCATAGCTGTGTGCTTTTTGAGGCGGGGCCTACAAGCCGGTGCTACATACTCAAGTCGAACATATGCTCTATGTAACGTTGTCTTCTGTAGGTTCTTGAAGACGCCCTGAGGCGACGTAGTCTGAGCTAGTCGTGTAGCTACTTCAAGATTAATGTTTCCCTCCTCACTACTGGTGACTTCCTCCCTTTCATTAAGGTTTATTCCTCCGCATTTCTTTTGTCATTCTCCTAATCGTGCACTTATCTGTGTTGACGTTCAATAACCACTTGTTAGATCATGAACGCAACTTAGGATCAGCTTGTCGGAGCCTCCTGTAAGCCTTGCCAGTCATTACTCACCACGTCAACACTGCCGCCTCTAGAAACAGTGACATAAATGTCTAGTATACCAGTTTTCTCATGTGTACTAGAAATAGTGTGGGTGCAGCACTGATTATGGGTGATGGGTAGAGAGGGGCGAGGTTCACCAGGGTGTGGGTAGAGAGGGGCGAGGTTCATTAGGGTGTGGGTAGAGAGGGGCGAGGTTCATTAGGGTGTGGGTAGAGAGGGGCGAGGTTCACCAGGATGTGGGTAGAGAGGGGCGAGGTTCATTAGGGTGTGGGTAGAGAGGGGCGAGGTTCACCAGGGTGTTGACAGAGAGGGGCGAGGTTCACCAGGGTGTAATGTTAGCCTGGTGGTGTGTGTGTACTCAGGCGCAGGCCGGGGCCTCGCCACAGTAAACATTAGTGCCCGTTTTACCTGCAACTTGCTAGCGCACTTTGCATACCAGCACCTGATACGCAGCGCCTCCCTCCTCCTGCTGCTGCTGCTGCTGCTGCTGCTGCTGCTGCTGCTGCTGCTGCTGCACACTGCTGACCTTCACTCAGGTGTAAATGGTACTTGCGTACCATTCTTATTCTGGTACATTATTCTGGTACATTACTCTTATTCTGGTACATTACTGTCGTTCTTGTCTGCTTGGTCTGTCTTACTTTAACATATATCCTCTTGCATATCTTTCTTCGTCTCTCTCTCTCTCTCTCTCTCTCTCTCTCTCTCTCTCTCTCTCTCTCTCTCTCTCTCTCTCTCTCTCTCTCTCTCTCTCTCTCTCTCTCTCTCACTCTCTCTCTCTCTCACTCTCTCTCTCCATCCGGCCTGCAGAGTGGCCGGGCACACACACACACACACCTGGAAATTAGCTCATGAGTGAGAGACGACCTCTGTAAATATTGGTCTAGTTCCTCTCTCACTGTGCTCTCACACCTCTCTCTCTCTCTTTGCTCTCACCTCTCTCTCTCTCTCTCTCTCTCTCTCTCTCTCTCTCTCTCTCTCTCTCTCTCTCTCTCTCTCTCTCTCTCTCTCTCTCTCTCTCTCTCTGTGTGCTCTCACATATATCTCATTGTACTTTCACACCTCCCGCAGTATCCTGACACGATTCACTGTACCCTAGTAACATTCACTGTACCTTGAAGCACTCACTGTACTCTGACATCACCCACTGTACTCTGACACTACTCACTGTACCCAAACATCACTCACTCTACTCTGACATCATTCACTCTTCTCTGACACCCTTCACTGTACCCTGACACCACTCACTGTACCCTGACAACATTCACTGTACCTTAAAAACATTCCCTGTACCCTGACAGCACTCACTATATCCTGACAGCACTCACTGTACCCTAACAACATTCACTGTACCCTAAAAACACTCACTGTACCTTGACAACATTCACTGTATCCTAACAACACTCTCTGTATCCTGACACCATTGTGTCATCATGCCAAATTCAATTACGTACAGTGCTGGAGGTGTTCGACTCTCAGTAACAATAAACACGATGTTTGGAAGTTGCTGCTCCTGCTGCTGCTGCTGCTCCTGCTGCTGCTGCTGCTGCTGCTGCTGCTGCTGCTGCTGCTGCTGCTGGTGCTGGTGCTGGTGAAGAATTTCTTGCCAATTGCTAAAGTATTTGTTTTCTCGCTAGTAAACAAACCAGGTGTTTCCTGCCCGATGTTGTAACCCCTCACAACATTGGCGACCCTCTGTATCACCCCCCTCCCTTAGTCACCCCCACCCCCCAACAGAAACTGTTGTATCACCCTCTCCCTTCAGTTTGTAGCCCCCCAGAATCACATGTATCACCCTTCTCATGCTGCATGTTCTCCCAGAGACTGCTGTATCACCCTACAGGCTACATGTCCCCATTACACTGCCCACTACGTGCATGCTGTCGACGGCTAATTCCTTGTAAACAAAACCTTCTTTTGCCTGTCAGGGGCCCGGCCATCACTGTCCTCGCGTGGGGAGAGGGACCGGAATGTGCGCTCTTGTCCACTCATCCCCGAGGGAGAGGGCTGATGAAGGAGAAAGACCTAGTGGGGGAAGATAGGGCTGCTGGTGGAGAGGGCTGCTGGGGAAGAAAGGGCTGCTGGCTGGGAGAGAGAGCTGATGCTGGGGTGAGGAAGGGTTGGTGGTGGGGAGAGATGGATATTGCGGGAGAAAGCGCTGGTGGAAAAGAGACGGCTGGTGGTGAAGAGAGAGGGCTGGTGGGAGAGAGAGGGCTAGTGGGAGAAAGAGGGCTGGTGGGAGAGAGAAAGGGCTGTTGGTGGGAGAGAGGGGGCTGGTGGGAGATAGAGGGCTGGTGGGAGAGAGAGAGAGGGCTGCTGGTGAGGAGAGAGGGCTGGTGGGAGAGTGAGGCCAGCCCACACATGGAGCGTCCTGCTCGCTCAGCTGGGAAGTAATGAAGATCAGGTTGTATACTCATTAACAACGATGCCGCCAATAACGACCCCCTCCACCACACTAACACCCCCTCCACCACACTAACACCCCCTCCACCACACTAACACCCCCTCCACCAGCACCAGCACCAGCACCACACTAACACCGAGTGCTCCACTGGCCACAACCACCGGACACCTGGCCACAACCACCGGACACCTGGCCACAACCACCGGACAGCTGGCCACAACCACCGGACACCTGGCCACAACCACCGGACAGCTGGCCACAACCACCGGACACCTGGCCACAACCACCGGACAGCTGGCCACAACCACCGGACACCTGGCCACAACCACCGGACAGCTGGCCTCAACCACCGGACACCTGGCCACAACCACCGGACAGCTGGCCACAACCACCGGACAGCTGGCCTCAACCACCGGACACCTGGCCACAACCACCGGACAGCTGACCACAACCACCGGACACCTGGCCACAACCACCGGACAGCTGGCCACAACCACCGGACAGCTGGCCTCAACCACCGGACAGCTGGGCAGTTATAACCTCCCCAACAACCACAGTGAACCACAGCGAACCGAGACGGAGAAGCGCCGGAGCAGATTCGGAAGTAATTAGAAAAGGATTTATATAAATAGAGATTGTTAAATGGAGCCGAAGGTTCATTATAGAGCGCACGGTCGCCGCCCAGACCTCTCTTGTTCATACACCAACCATTATATATATGATATATATATATTACCTCGCAGGAGGAGGCTTCCAGGAGGCCTTGTCAGAGACCGGGCCTCGGGGACGTTCATTCCCAAAACCAAACCAACACACGGTAACACACACACACACGCACACTCACACGCACACACACGCACACTCACACGCACACACACGCACACTCACACGCACACACACGCACGCACACTTCTGGATCTGTGAATTGTGCGATTTCTGGACTTCAAAACTGAAGGACCTCTGAACATGGGAACTGCATGGTCTCCGGACCTGGGGAAACTGCACGATTATTGGACTTTAAGCAGACGATGAGACACACTAACGTGGCTGAAGATATGATGACCAAACCCCACACACCTGAAGATGTTTCTTCTGGTGTGTGATTTGATGAGGAGACGACGACGTTCCTCTCCGTCCTGGACCATTATCAAGTCGATTGTGATGGGAGCGAGATCAAATAAAACTTTAAAATAAACCCTTCAGATCTTTTGGCTTTGAAAATATGTGACGATGAGAACTTGGACACCAACGCCAGCTCCTTGTCTGATGGACTGACCCATGTAGAGGTAAATATAAGTTGATTCTATGCTGAGAACGTCAGTTGACGGGGGGGGGAGTATGTTGTTATGCAGGGGGTAGGGTATGTTGTTATGGTAGTGGGTAGGGTATATGGTAATAGTAGAGGATGGTAAGGAAGGCGCCCTTGCTGCGCCTTACTGACACGTACAGGCTGACAGTCCTCAAGTAATGACTCGAGGCCCCACACATGAGAGTACACAAACCCGTGGAGTGAGAGGGAGAGAAAGAGAGAGTGTGGTACGCATGTGGGAGAGTCACCGCCGTGACATAGAGAGGGAGGAAAGCAGATAAGGCACGGCTCTGAATATTATGCAAAGATGACTGAGAGAGTGGGTGAAAACTAGCCAGGAGAGGACCCCTCTGCCGCCACCACCACCTGTGCTGCCATTGCCTTCCCTCTCCTGCAAGATATTAGGCTGGTAGCCACCAGGAAGGAGCCCCCTGGAAAAGCAATGTCAAGAAAGGCGGCGTAAAATCTATTTGTTGCCCTGCCTGTGGCGCCCGCTGTCTCCCGAGGGAACCTCGCGGACCCTTTCCAACTTCTGCTGGAATATAGATTTTCCTTATCCTCCAGACCTCCGCCTGGAATGATGGCCTACCCGTAAAACTTAGCTGACTGGAAGGTTTTGCCGGACAGCGCACAGTAAGATAAGCTTCGCCATATGCAGGCGATTTTGCCTGTCTCTACTTCCTCATCACAATCGACTTGAGAATGGCCCAAGACGGACTGAAACGTCGTCGTCCCTTCACCTTCTAGTGTGTGGTCTGGTCAACAAACTTCGTCATCTTTATATCCGTTGTCCTCTCCAGATACTAACTGTAGGATACCATCATATTTCCTACTGACTGGATGTAAACTATATCATGAGGTTCCAATGCTCTCCGACTGCCAATTAATTGGGACGAAACTGGAAAGCGTTAATACTGTTGAACAGTTTCCACTTCTCGGCCAATTTAAACAAAATTCACAGGGAGCGTTTCACGACAGACACACACCCCAAAAAATAGTTTGTTGAATATTTGGTTTTGCAGGAGCGAGCACACTGAGAGGGAAACAATAACTGCTTCGTTATTTGTCTCTATTTCTTGGTATAGGAATTTCACACAGCTGGCCAACAGCACTGAGTGTGAACACTGTCCTTGAGGAGTGAGTAGTGTTACTGGTGGTAGGGAATTAATTTAGAAGCTGCTAATACCTTACCTTCTGCTACTCCTCCTCTTCCTCCACCTCTACCACCACCTCCACCACCACCACCACCACTACCACCACCACCACCACCACCACCACCACCACCACCACCACCACCACCACCACCACCACCACTACCACCACCACCACCACCACCACCACCACCTCGGTGTCTCACCAGCCTTGTTGACTCTTCCACTCGACAACTGCGGCCAAAAAATCTGAGATTCATTTTGAAAAAAATTAAAAATATACTTGATCCACAGCGAGATGGAGACTTTATTATCCATTATTTACCGTTCTCTCACACCTCTCTTCTCTCTCACACCTTCCTTCTCTCTCACACCTTCCTTCTCTCTCACACCTCTCTTCTCTCACACACCTTCCTTCTCTCTCACACACCTTCCTTCTCTCTCACACCTCTCTTCTCTCTCACACCTCTCTTCTCTCTCACACACCTTCCTTCTCTCTCACACCTCTCTTCTCTCACACACCTTCCTTCTCTCTCACACCTCTCTTCTCTCACACACCTTCCTTCTCTCTCACACACCTTCCTTCTCTCTCACACCTCTCTTCTCTCACACACCTTCCTTCTCTCTCACACACCTTCCTTCTCTCTCACACCTCTCTTCTCTCTCACACCTTCCTTCTCTCTCACACACCTTCCTTCTCTCTCACACCTCTCTTCTCTTATATTTCCTCCTTCCTCTCACTGCAACATTTACTCTTGCTTCATTATTCCTTTGTTTTTCCTCACTCCTGACTAGAGGATGGGTCAGGATGGTCAGGTGTGAGGAGGAGTCAGGAAGGGGATCGGGTGAGGGGGTGAGGGGGTGAGGGGGGGTAGGAGGGGTCAGAGAGGGTAGCGAGTCTGGGATATATCGTGACAGCCAATTTCTAGCCAAGATTACCTCGGGGAGCTGACGTTTCCAATTACAGTGTCAGGACCATAACGGGGCCAATTTCTCAGTGTAATAGAGTAGTAAGCTGGTGGGGGGGGGCGGGAGGCTGTTGTCTTACCCACACTGTTGAGTAGAGACGCCCCCCCCCCAGCTGGTCCTCCACCACCCCAGGCCTGGCCACACCTCCAAGTGAACATGTCTGCTTTGGTGAAAGTCCAAGACGGGCGACAAAATCCATCCCAGAATTAAGTCAACTCTCATCCCAGGAACGGTTGAGGGGCTACAGGACTAACAACACTGCAAACCAGACATGATAAGGCTGATCTCATCGAAATCTTTGAAATATTGAATACTTTGGAGGATATTAATTCAGGCCAGGTTAGGTTGGTCGGCCGGTAGTTTTCTGATGGGCTTTTTTCCGTTTAAATTAGGAGCGACATTTCCATATTTTCATTCTAGGGGAAACTCGAGCCAGAGATTTTCTAGAAGGAGTTTCAGTGGTAGACACAGCTCATCGTCAAGTTCTTTTACGACTTTGGACTGAATTACATTCACCTGTAGCCTTCGAAACCTCTAATTTGTCAATGCTCTTCCTGGTTGTGTCGCACATTATGGGAATATCACTTTATTCATTCCCTTCCTCTGCTTTAAACATGTGTGGGTGAATTGGGATGTTGTCTACTCTGTCTAGTGTGAATTATGTAAAGTAGTCATTTAGAGTATTGGCTGCCTTTTAATAATCAATTATAACCCAGTTTTTTGTCTAGGCTTTACTTCTCATATGGACGTAAAATGACTTTGGGTCTTTCTTAATGTTTTGAGCAAGTTTTCTTTCATAATTTCTTATGTCTGATCTGATTTTCTAGGTGGCTGAATGTAATGTCTTTCTGTATATCTTAATCTATGTGATTCTTTGTGAATTGATATATTTTCTAGAGGTTGCGCTTAGTTGTTCCCTGTTGTTTTACTTAGTTGTTTTTACTGCCTGTGTCAGCCATCTAATTATCTTTCTTTCTTTCTTTTTCTTGTTCTTGACACGTATTTTTGAACGAGTTCAGTGGTGAACTGTGTGAAATTTTCCCGTAATGCTTCCACGTCTTGATCTTCTATTAACTTCCTCCAGGAAGTTTTTAAATTAAATTATAAATTTTGCCCCGAGGGGCGAGTTTATTGGGCAGCGCCACTCATCTTGTGAGTGGACACACCGCCATAGCAGCATGTACAACACTCCCCAATAGGAAGAAAACCCGCTGGGTTGTTCTCCAGGAAGTGTTTTGCAATTCCTCTTTCTCATTCCATGATCGTCTCCTCAAAGGTAGTCTAGAAAGTCATTGTTCTGGATATGAGTTTCTGTAATATAATCCATCTTAGAATATTATGATCACACGAAGTATTTTAATAGTGATCTGCACATGATCGGTGATGCCTTCTTCTGATGGTAGTCCGTGATCTACCAAGCTGGTACCTCGGGTGGGCTCTGTCACACGCTGTTTGAGGAAGACGTCCTGTATAGAGCCAAGAAAATGTTCTCCTTACACGTGTGATGGTTGATTCACCCAAATCTATTGTCTCGTGTTGAAAGTCCTCCAGTGTAAGAGCTTGAGTCTCAGGTTCAACATTTATAACGTTAGGTAGAACAATAGCTGTGTTTGCTGTGGCTGTGTAGCTCACTCCCGCTCTCAGTGTGCTTCTATGTTCAGCCAGTATGTTCCATTATACAGATTTTGAGGCTTCCATGGTGTTCAATTTATCATTGTTGGTTATATTAAAGTCCTCTTTTATACACAGCATCACGCCACCTGGTCCTGTTGTTCTGTTCTTTCTTCTCGTCCCAATGGTTCGCTGAGACCAATGATACTGAGATTCTCAGCCTCAGCGCATGCGCACTCTGCGTCAAGTTTATTTACTAAACATCTGGTATTTGTGTAGAAGCAATTTAAACTCCTGCCACTGTTTCTAGGTGGGTGAGAGGGGGTTTCTCGTGGGGGAGGGGAGGGAATTTTCCTGCATTCTGCATATTATTATTCCATACATTGTCCCTTTAGTATTGTGCCTGCTTGCCGTTGGAGATATATATGGTTAGTTCTGATTTGGTGAAGGCCTACGTCCCTCCTCCATCTGCTTTCTTGGTCACTTGCCCTCTTCTTATATTTAGCTTTAAAAATCATATTAATTGTGTTTTTTTAATCCTTTAGCTTGTCTCTCAGTTCCTAGTCATATTTCTGCTGTGCTTCTGTGAGATGTGCGGATATGTAAAGGTTTTGTACTCTCCCAGATCTGTTAGGTGTTGAGTATTTCTGAATACCTTTCGCCTGTGTTCAAGATTTGCGATGGTTGTGCGTACAAATTTTGCTTGCGGCATACCTTTTTTTTTTTTTTAGATATATACAAGAGTTGTTACATTCTTGTACAGCCACTAGTACGCGTAGCGTTTCGGGCAGGTCCCTGGAATACGATCCCCGCCGCGAAGAATCGTTGTTACAACCAAGTACACATTTTACTGTTGCGTTAAACAGAGGCTACAGTTAAGGATTTGCGCCCAGTAAATCCTCCCCGACCAGGATACGAACCCCATGAGCTTTATGGGGCTCTGTCAACAAATCCCCAACCCTTCCATTTCCTTCCTTGTCAACCATGTGCTGGCTAGAGCTATGAAGATGGAGTCTTGGGCGTGGAAAAGTTCCTGATGTGTGCGTTCTTCGCTCAATCAAATTAAGCACCGTTGGGTCTGGCCAGTAACCGGATGAGTGACAGTTCTGCCTTCAGCTAGGAAACCTGGCTAAGTTTATTGGTAAATGGACTTTAACTGACTCATTTATTGGTGTACCAGTCTTAGCTGAACGGTGGGCTGTTTGGTCTTTCTAGGTTATGGTGAGGCTGACCTAACGGTGCTTACCAGTACTGCCTACTAGGAGGGAATTCTAGTTCTTTGTGTCTCACTTCTTAGCCTTTTTTTCTAACTTTCCTGACGTTCGAGTTCTTTGTCATATCTGTTCTTGAAGTTATGGTTGGAGGAGACTTCCACGACCTCTTCTTTCAGTGTATACCATTTGCTGACCACTGGACTATCTTCTGTTCCTCCGAAGTCAAAGGTACGCTTCATTATGTCCCCCACTATTATTCATGGGGAAAAAATACCAATGAATAATGGGGGGGGGAAGGGATTTTTGACCAGCCGCCAGCTTCCTGTCCCAGTCGAAGCCACTAAAGATGGTGGCCATCAGGTACATTCAGGTAAATTATTGTAGCCAAGCAGGTTAGTGATGATTGTACAGTGGTTCATGGTGCTCTTATTCGCTTTCTTTTACATTTATACATTATCATAGAAAACTAAAATATTGATGATCAATGGTAAACTATTATATATTGATCTGAGCTTGTCTACCGTCATATTTCCAGCCAGAAAAAAACTATTGCCTCCAGATCGTCGGACCTAGAAAAGTCATTTTAAAGTAAACTAACCCTCTTGCCCC
This sequence comes from Procambarus clarkii, assembly GCF_040958095.1. Lineage (NCBI taxonomy): Eukaryota > Metazoa > Arthropoda > Malacostraca > Decapoda > Cambaridae > Procambarus > Procambarus clarkii. Next base: position 3,888,347 of record NC_091177.1, read on the forward strand.
ACCCAACTCGCCTTCGACGTGTAAGACGAAGCTACGACCGTTGATAAGGAAGGAACTCGTGATTCACGCTAATCTCAAGTGGATTGAGCTAGTGACTCGATCGCACCAGGAGTGACCTGTAACTCACACTGACCGCACCAGGAGTGACCTGTAACTCACACTGGCCGCACCAAGAGTGACCTGTAACTCACACTGGCCGCACCAGGAGTGACCCCCTGTGACTCACACTGGCTGCACCAGGAGTGACCCTGTGACTCACACTACACCAGGAGTGAACCTGTGACTCACACTGGCCGCACCAGGAGTGACCCCCTGTGACTCACACTGGCTGCACCAGGAGTGACCCCCTGTGACTCACACTGGCTGCACCAGGAGTGACCCTGTGACTCACACTACACCAGGAGTGACCCTGTGACTCACACTGACTGCACCAGGAGTGACCCTGTGACTCACACTACACCAGGAGTGAACCTGTGACTCACACTGGCCGCACCAGGAGTGACCCCCTGTGACTCACACTGGCTGCACCAGGAGTGACCCTGTGACTCACACTGACTGCACCAGGAGTGACCCTGTGACTCACACTACACCAGGAGTGACCCTGTGACTCACACTGACTGCACCAGGAGTGACCCTGTGACTCACACTACACCAGGAGTGAACCTGTGACTCACACTGGCCGCACCAGGAGTAACTGTCCCCGTGGCGCAGTGGTAAAACACTTGCCCGGTGCGCCCTTACCAAGCAACCCGTTCTCGCACTTGCTTATATTCAATATCTTGCTTATGAATACGTGCATATGTGACATACTAATTTATTGTGAATATTTGAGTTTACCTTGAAAAGTTGAATAGAAAACACAACCTAACCTAACCTTTTTAGTATGTTAAGATATTACAATTACTACTGAACCTATACCTATATTGATATTAAAGTTTTATAAAAATAATAAAACGAAACTAAAATATTAAAATAAATTGTAAATTAACTCAGGATATTGTCAAATTTTGTATAAAATCTCTATTGTTTAATAAAACTGAGAGAAAAAGTTAGTGCCTTGAAAAAAAATATGGTTTAAAATATGTCACATATATATTTATTTATAAGGCGAAATAGTGACTATCAGCAATAAGTCATATATGTGCTGTCTTGTGCGAGAGCAGGTTGCAACAAGAAAGCTTGAGGGCCACAAGACTGTCAACACAACAAACCAGACTCGACAAGGCTCTTCTTGTCGAGACCTTAAAAGTACTTAACACATTGTAGGTGCCCCCAGGAGGCTACTCCACAACAGTTCCTTAACTCCCGGGTACCTGTTTACTGCTAGGTGAACAGGTGCATTAGGTAAAAGAATGTGAGTTTAACCATTTTTGTTCCGCTCGGGAATCGAACCCGGGGGACCCCCGATTGTAAGTCGAGAATGAATTCAACTATACAACGAGATGTAACCCTTGGGACTAATGGTAGGGGGGGTGGGGAATCCTTAATGAGCCTGTGGCTTCCTGTCCCCATCGAGGCCACTAGAGATGATGACCTTCAGGTGAATTCCTTGAAAGAAAGCGAGTGGTGACGTCACGGGTGTCATGGCGCCAGATCAACAATCCAAGTCGATACTCCGCCTCGCTTATAAGTTTAGTTTGTTTTCACAAATCTTCGTTCATTCATTCACTTAGTACTGCCCACCCTCTGAACTATATTAAGTATTAATACATGTTGAATTTGCGTATTCTTTACCTAATCTGAAGGACAGATAACATTATATTTGTAAATACGGTTTGTGGTGCTTGAAGTGAATGTTTACTTTGGAAATAATTGAATTATAAGTGTGGTAGTGTTTCCATGGCGTGAGTATGACGGGGTGAGAGAGGGGAGAGGAGGGAGGGGAAGGGAGAGGGAAGGAAGGGAGAGGGGGTATGTCGGGAAAGGAAGGTATGGAGACAGAGGGAGCTCAGTAAGATCTCAGCAGCTGGTGAGGACACAGCTACTGGTGAGGGAGCCAGCTGGTGCTGTGACCTGACCCACTGCTGTCTTGACCTGACTTTACAGTTGTGGCCGGGTGCTGTGTTGTGGCCTGGTGCTGTGTTGTGGCCGGGTGCTGTGTTGTGGCCTGGTGCTGTGTTGTGGCCGGGTGCTGTGTTGTGGCCGGGTGCTGTGTTGTGGCCTGGTGCTGTGTTGTGGCCGGGTGTTGTGTTGTGGCCGGGTGCTGTGTTGTGGCCTGGTGCTGTGTTGTGGCCGGGTGTTGTGTTGTGGCCGGGTGCTGTGTTGTGGCCTGGTGCTGTGTTGTGGCCGGGTGTTGTGTTGTGGCCGGGTGCTGTGTTGTGGCCGGGTGCTGTGTTGTGGCCTGGTGCTGTGTTGTGGCCGGGTGTTGTGTTGTGGCCGGGTGCTGTGTTGTGGCCTGGTGCTGTGTTGTGGCCGGGTGTTGTGTTGTGGCCGGGTGCTGTGTTGTGGCCTGGTGCTGTGTTGTGGCCGGGTGTTGTGTTGTGGCCGGGTGCTGTGTTGTGGCCGGGTGCTGTGTTGTGGCCGGGTGCTGTGTGGTGACCGGGTGCTGTGTGGTGACCGGGTGCTGTGTTGTGACCTTGCGTGGTGCTACACAGCACCTGGGAACTATCAACATGAGTGTTAGGCCTCACAAGGTGTACAACAGACTGGCCAGTGATGTTCAGGTATAACATGTATAACATGTTCTTGTCCAAGACGGAGTGTTGGAGTAGCAACATCCTCGAGTGACGACACGTGACAACCTAACACTATAGGAAGAATACTGAGCCTATCCTACTCCTCCTAATAATTAATACTTTAACATCAGTCCCTGCATCATTTGGTGCAGGCGGCAGCGTAACGTGTTCTGTTAGAATAATTATTCCTCGAGGTCCGTCAACTCTCCCGGTGTACGACGTGTGTTTCCCAAGTCGTGTACGACGTTCAGATCGCCTCTATTTCTTACACGCCTCATAGCATCACTTCTTGTTTAGTCTCCTCCAATTTCAAATTGTTCCTTTTGCTTGAAATGGTCGAGTAAGATCTACGAGCCTTCGGATAAGAAACAGTTGACACCTCCCACTGGAAGAGGGCAGCGGAACATAGCATGAAACTTTCATATATTTTAGTAATGAATTAATAATAATGTGGGGAGGGCGGGACATTGACGACGTGGGACGGGTCACATCGACGCCACCAGCAGCTGGCGAACCATGCCCCCCTTGCCTTCCTCAGAGACGGAGCCGCAGCGGGAGATCGCCGGCGTGGTATGGTGGTGAGTGAGGCGAGATGCAGGAGCGGTGGGCCGAGCTGAGGGGCAGCAGGTGGTGGTGGGGCAGAAGGGAAGGCGGTGGCGCGGGCCAGGGGCTGCTGACGGTGATGGCGGCCATGTTGGTCTTGCAGCTCGGGGCTCACGGCTTCAAGGTAGGCCACAGTTCATGTGACCAGGGAGGACCTCTCACGCCTCATTCTCACTTTATACATGGGACATATACCTCTTACGTGTGACATACGCCTCTCACATGCGGCATACACCCTTCACATGTGAAATACACCTCCCACATGTGACATATACTCCTCCCATGGGTGAGGGAACTGGAATATAGCATAAAAGACACAAACACAAAATTATAATAATAATAATAATAATATCATCATTAATATCTAACGTTGTCTGCCTTTTCTCAGACTCCGGACTCGGCTGTCAAGCTCACCAAAGATGACCTCAAGTTCCTGTTTGGGGACCAGGAGGGTGAGTCAAGTTCCCGGAGTGTCTCACAACAAGGAGTTCTCTTCTCAGAGTATATATAAAATTTCAGATTTATAAATCCACAAAATTCTGAATATATATCATTCATTTTTATAGTCATCTATTTTATGTAGGAGTAAGTCCACGAGTTGCTTGTGTCTGTTGAGAAAACCTGTTGGTCTAACTTGTGTTACTCTCACAAACCCCGAAATCCACTCATATATATAACAATCCATAAATCCCTACAGTCTAGGATATTCCTCCATGAACCATTAAGTTATGGCTAAAATCAGCGCTACTCCCTCTAAATTATAGTTATCCCTACAATCTACAATACTCTCCATAAATCATAAAGTTATTCATTACACTCTACGATACGCTACATAATCCTACAGTATTTTCTTAACTTTTAAAAGGGCTCAAAATCCCAGACATTTCTCTGAATAAAAAAAATAATCATATTAAATATTTAATAATCCCACATATATAATAATAGCCTTTAATCTTCCTATATAGCCTTCCCTATATCCTTTAATCCCGTAAAATATTATATAATTCCTAAAAATTATATAATAATTCTCTGAATAATATACAAATATATTATATTTTACAGTAGTCCCTAATCATCCAATTTTGACATAAATCTTCGAATAAAATACAAAATTATGCAATATTCTCCCATCATACTTTCATTATTTGTATAAACCCTAACGTAAAATTTTAAATTTCACAATCCCTGATGCTTCCCTAAATACTAAAAATAATCCCTAGTTTCCACAATAATCGTAAACTCACATGAAACTCTGCTGCAATCCCAGGACTGTTGTAATAATCCACTTAATCCCAACATGAGCCCCAAGGTCTGCAGTTATCGTCTATATATATAAGAATAATCCAGGAAATCTTAGAATCGTTGCTTAAATTCGAGAGTAATCCCATACGCACCAGTGTATTGACCTAAATCCCTTAATAGTCCTGAAGGTCTTCAGAACTGGTTTATACGTTTTAATAATGTTGTATGCGCCGGTTTATGACAGTTCCCGCCCACGGCCTGGTCAACGTCAGGAGCCGCTCAAGGGAGAAGAGATCCTCCAGGAACCTGACGGAGTTCCCGGGCTTCTTGGACG